>NC_077231.1:5878667-6158667 GCF_027887165.1 Monodelphis domestica
TTAAATGCATAAGATTACAAAGGGGAACTATTATACTGAAATACAGCTGTGAAAATATTTTTAGAATAAGTGTACAAACCCCAGGTTAAGAACTTCTGTTCTTTGGCCTCAAATATCCTTTGTACCACCTCTTCATTTGAAAATAAGACTCTATCGTGTTCTGTGTCTTGTAAACATTAATGTTTCCTTAAAGGGGTCAACATCCTAAAGTTTCCAGGTTCTATCCAGGTGGGGGAAGAAAATTAGATAACTGAATGCTCACCAAAGGATCTGGGCTCTTCACATCTGGGTGGGGAGTATTTCTGACATTACATAGATAGAAAAGATAGAAAAAGCAAAGTGCTTTGAGAATTCAAAGGGAAGTCATTTCCACCTAGAGATCTCTCTAAAGAAGGAAATATTGAAGCTGTACCCTGGAGGGTTGTATTGTTAGAAGGCCAGAAGGGAATCCAGGATATAGGGATCAAAAGGAAAAGCATGAGGGTGGAGAATAGTGGAGGGTGTTCAAAGAACAGAAGATTATCTAGTGGGGCTGAACTGGAGGGCAGCAAGAAAGACAGATTTCCATTAACATACATCACTGGACAAGAAAAGATCTAAGAACATGACAGCATCCCCCAAAGAAGGCATCAAAAAATAAGTGACAGCAACCTTCTGCTGCCTATTCATAGAAGCTCAGAGCTGGAATGAATCTCAGAGAATAAATACCATGGCAGAGAGAGAAAAGTACTCAACATAGGGACAAACAATATTTGAATCTGAGTCTGAAATCTGGCTCTTATCTTACACTTTTGAGGCAAGACAGAACATAAAATCTAGAGTCAAAGAAGATCTGAGTTCAAATCCAGACTCAAATATTTACTAGCTGTGTGATCCTTAAAAAGCACATAACCTCTGACTGCCTCGATTTCCCCAACTGTAAAATAGGAATTATAATAGTATCTACTTCATAAAATTGTTGTAAAAAGCCAATGAGATAATATTTACAGTGTCACATAGTTGGTGCTTAGCACATGCTTGTTCTATTACCCTCCTTTTCTGTGCCCTTGGACAAGTCATTTCATGCCTATAGGGTCCAATTTCTGTTTCTGAAAGATGAAAAATGGTGATATACTCAGAAGGAGATAGTGAAAGGCCTCAAATTCATTCCATGAAAGGAATTGTCAAGAAAACTGGGGCTGCTTAGCCTGGAGAAGACTCCAGAAGGACATAATAGCAGTCTTTGACATTCTCAAGATCTTGGTATGTGAAAGAAGGATTAAGCTGGTTCTGCTTGGCCCCAGAGGACAGAACTAAGAGAGATGGAAGGGTAGGGATAGGATGGCACTTCAGAGGCCAATTTTAGCTGGAAGCCAGGAAGAGCTTCTTAATATGATATTCTATCCCAGAGTGGAATGGTGCAGGAGGGTGGGGAGTGCCTCTTTAGGAAGCAATAGGTTTTCCATAATTGCAGAGCTATTCACCAGTAAGAGATGCTCTAGAAGAAATTCTGGGTCCACTATAATTTGGACTAAAATGGGGGGAGTTTGTTATTTCGTGATTCTTCCCTAAATTGTGGTCCATGAAACTGACTCCTTGACTTCCAAATAGGACCTGATAGAGACAGAGTAGAGTCAAGTCCTGTTAGATCTTGTCTAATTAAGGACACTAATTAAGAGTCTGCTGCTTCTTACTGTCTTAGATGCTGCAGGCTTTTAACAGGGTTTATAGGTGAGTATCTATTCACTTCATAGACTAATTTAGTTTTAACTTCAGTGTCTCAGCCCCAGAATGCCCCTTATGCCAACCCAAGACCAAGAATCCACATTGCTAACCAGAAGCACCCTATCCAAGGCTGTGATGGGCTGTTGTTTCTTTCCATCATGGGAGGTGGGAAGAAAGAAGCCAGGTTTCCATGGTGATCCCAAAGGAAGTAGTGTTGATGATGTTATTCAGAATCCAAGGTCTTCCCATCCACAGCATCATTAGCCTATCTCCAGGGCCCAGAGTCCTGTCCAAATACTGCAGTTCTCCCAGAGAATCTTCTAGATCCAATAATAGATAGACCATATAAAGGGGAAGATGGGACAAAATACTCCTTCATGATTTCTAGAGTGCCCAAAAAGTCTGCTTTGGAGTAGATCTTGGTCAATAAAGCCCTTAAACCTGCCAGATCCACACCAGTTTTGGTGACTCCTATGCTTTCTTCTAAGTGACATGACTTCAGTCATGGAAATCTAGTCTTCAGTGGTGAGTACCTTCCCCAAATCCATTCTCCCAAAGCAGGGGAGACATGAAGGGACTGTGCAAATGTGCAACTGTTGTGGTTCCAGAACAGTAGCTGCTATAGAGAAAGCACTGCCCAGAACCTTTTTTTTTCTTTTTTTTTTTTAAATTTTTTTCTTTAGAATATTTTCCATGGTTACATGATTCATGATCCCCACCCCACCCCGCTCTTTCCTCCCCCCTCCCAAAGCTGATAAGCAGTTCCACTGGGTTATACATGTATCATTGTTCAAAGTCTATTTCCATGTTATTCATATTTTTAGTAGAGCGATCTTTTAACATCAAAACCCTAATCCTATCCCCATTGCACTACGTGATCAATAATATGTTTTTCTTCTATGTTTCTACTCCCACAGTTCTTTCTCTGTATGTGGATAGCATCTTTCTCATAAGTTCCTCTGGATTGTCCTGGGTCATTGCATTGCTGCTAGTAGAAAAGTCTATTATTTGATTGTGCCATAATGTATCAGTCTCTTTGTACAACGTTCTCCTGGTTCAGAACCTTCTTCTTCAGTGGGATGAACCAGAGTAGGAAGGAAAGACAAAGCCAGTGGCCTCCAGTGGGCCAATTCAATCCTCTGAGGTCCAGAGAGGAACAATGATTTCATAGGACTGAAGATTTAGAACCCTGGCATTTGATGACTCTGTGGCTCTAGACAAGTCAACCTTCCCTGCCTCCCCTCATTCAGGTGCAACATGAGTAAAATAATGAGGTCTCATGTTCCCTACCCCATGGGGCTGTGGAGCCAGAATGAAAGTGAGATGAGTAAAAAGAAGATGGAGTTGGCTTGTTTTGATCAGAAAACATATATATGAAATGAAAGCCAAAGTTACAACTCCAGGATCATGCAAGCATCTCTGGGGGCTTCAGGTGAAAGCCAGGAGGACAAGAGATTAATCAGAGAACACTGACCAGGGTGCTGAAAAACTTCAAGTCCCTTCCTTCTGAGGAGCTTTGAAGGAACTTAGGGACCTTAAACCTGGAGAAGAGAAGAGACATGGAGAATAAGGTGGTTGTATTTTAAGTATTTGAAGCACTGACTATTAAAGAGGAATTTTACCACTTCTATTTAGCCCCAGAGAGCAAAATCAGGAAGTTGTTAGGAGGAAAAATGAAGCTTTTCTCTGGGGAAAAACCTTCCTAACAATTAGAGTTACCCCAAAGTGAATTGGCTTGCCTTGGGGTGTCACAGGAGGTCTTTAAGCAGAAGTTGAAGACCAGTGATAGGATGTTTGGTCGAGGGGATTCTTTTGAGGGGTATGAGTTAGATTAGATGGATGCAATGGACCTTTCCAACTCCCAAATTCTGTGATTCAGTGTAAGGGAAAGCATCCTTACAAACAGTGACCAAAAAGGATGTTGGGTTTTCTTTGTAGGTAGTGACCTCCCCATCACTAGAGAGCCCCTAAACAATAAGTGAATGGACCAAAGATTAGAATATCATTGAAGGATCTGGGCTTCATAAAGCCCAGATTGAAGCAAATACCCTTTGTGGTCCTTTCTCCTCTCTAAGATTTTCTGAATATAAATTCCAGCCAAGATAATTAGCTTCACTGCTCTTATGCTCTTAGCTGCCATGACTTAGCTGTTAGAAATAAAGAAAAGCCATGACTTTTCATGGGAATAGTGATGCCAGACATTTCTCATCATTTCCCCTAAGCTTCTGCCCTCTTCCAATAATGATACAGTCCATGAATTTGTTTAATGTGTCTAGTTGAAGACTTGCTTCTTCTCCAGGAGAATCTGCCTGGACCAAGAGAAATCTAAACCACCCCCTCCAAATCAGGAGTGGGCTCCTGACCCTGTCAGCTTTGACCAAGCCAATGCTGGTGCTACAGTTGGGAGAGAACTAACAATCCTTGTGAAGAAAAAATGGCTTATCTCATTATGCCCACCATGAAGATTCTCTGGGAGGACCTAAGCCTTGAGACTTGGCCAGCTCCAAGAACACAGGTTTCATCCCCCATAGAATTCAGATAGAGGTGGGGAACCCAAAAGGAAGGCAGACAGAGACAAGGAAGGGTAGTTGCTAATGGCGAATACGGAGACTGGTGAGCCTGGGAAGACAGAGAGTATAATCTCATCCTCAAGGGTAAACAAGTGACAGAAGCAACAATCACAATCCTATTTCACATTATCTTAAGAGTGTGTGTGTAACGCACAGTGCCTGGAACACTGGTTTTTCTGTTGTTCAGTCATTTCCAACCCTTCTGGACCACATGGACCATAGCACACCAATGTTGTGCTGGGGGGTTTCTTGGCAAGGATACGGGAGTGGTTTGCCTTTTCCTTCTTTAAGGCAAACAGAGGTTAAGTGACTTGAACCAGGGTCACATGACTAGTAAGCATCTTAGACTGGATTTGAACTCAAGTCTTCCTGATTCCAGGAGCTGCACTCTAGACACTGAGCCACTTGAGCTGCCCAGCACATGGCAGGTGCTTATAAATGTTTGTTGCCCAAAGCACTTAACAAAACTTGAGGCTTCATATAAATTCTGGCTCTTAGTATTTCTATAGAGCACCTCCCAAGATGCAAGCAAGCTGTGCATATAGAGAGCTAACCTCAAAGTCAGAAACACCTGAGTCCAGGTCCTACTTCTGAGAGATCCTGGATATGGGACGCCTGGTCTTAGTGCCCTCCTCTTGCAGAAACAACACTGACTCCAATTGTTAGGGGGGACATCCATCAACATTGAAATCTTAGGCCTGATTTCCCCAAAAGTATTCTAGAGATTAGCATTGTTATCATTGTTGTTATTATTATTATTTAGAATTTGACAAAGTACTTTATTGCTATTAAAAACCATAACTGCTCCCTCTCTGGTGCTTTAAGAGTCAGAGAACCTGGGAGAAGCTGGGTAGATCAGTGGATTGAGTGTCAGGCCCAGAGATGGATGGTCCTGGGTTCAAATCTGGCCTCAGACACTTCCCGGCTGGGTGACCCTGAGCAAGTCACTTAACCCCCATTGCCTAGCCCTTACCACTCTTCTGCCTTGGAACCAATAAACAGTATTGATTCCAAGACAGAAGGTAAGGGCTTAAAAAAAAATAAAAGAGTCAAAGAACTTAAGCTTGAATTCTTCCTTTGTCATTACCTCTGTGATTGTTGGCAAGTCCTTCACCTCCCTGGACCTCAGTTTCCCCTTCTGTAAAAGAAGAAGCTTGGTCTATATGGCTTCTGAGCTTCCTTTCAACTTTAGGTTGAGGAATCTATGAAATGGGTAATCATAGATATTGTTATTCCCATTTTATAGTTTGAGGAAACTGAGTCTTTGAATATCAAAGTAAATGATAGATCTGGGAACTGAATCCATGTCTCCTAAACAAATTCAGGAATCATCCCCAACACACACCCACTTTTCCTGACAGCTCCAAGGACAATCCCTGATGGACTACTAAGGTTCCAAATAATGCCTCCTTAGCTCCAGTTTGGGGATTAGCTGGCTGAATGCTCAAGCTCATTGGTTCTACTATTTGAGTTCCCCGAAGACTGATTCCTTTGCCTGCCAATGCTAGCCCACTTGGGTCCTATATACTGACAGGGCAGTTCAATGAACTGCAGAAAGCACTGATCTTCTCATCAGAAGATGGGTGTGAATTCATCACTTGGGACAGTGTGGCCCTTAAGCAAGTGATTTCACCTCCCTCAGGCTCATGTCCATGAAGAGCTGTATTAGCCTACCATTTTGCAGCAGGTTATTGAAACCACCAGAAGCAAATAGCCATCAGTTGGGAGATCTGTGGGAGCTCAAATAGCCTTCCAAAGAAATACACCAGAAGTCAAAGTTGTCATTACAGACCATTTAGTCTAAATCCCTCCTTTTTCAAAGAAGGAGACTGAGGCCCAGAGAGGGGCACTGGTTTCACAGTTCTAGAGACCTAGAATTAGAAGAGACCTTAGAAGACTTCTAGCCCATCACCTCCCCTATTTTTCAGATTTAGAAACTGAAGCCCAGCTAGCGAGCGTTTGAGGCAGTATTTGAACCCTGATCTAGCTGACTCCATTACATTCCACCACATTGTTTTGCCTGGAGCTCAATCAGTTAATGGCACATCTGGGGACTGCGCCCCTGCCTGCTTACTTCCAGTCCAGTTCTCTTCTGCCAGTACTCCCTCCCTCCTGAATCATCTGAGGCCACCCCTGATGTTTTGGGTCTGGATCAAACATTGTTTCCTGGTTAATGGCCCTCAGCTCAGCTTCCTCCCCATGTGACCTGACGCAGGGCACTGCCCTCACAGGAGGGCCTCAGTAGATGGCTCTCTGCCTAATCCTTCTGCCAGAGTGGGATCAAAGCCTTTAATGGGCTGTAATGGAATTGAGAGAGAGGCTGTGCTGGGACCCCCTCAGCTTTAATGGGGACATGGGGAATGAAATTAACGTCTGGCAAATGGGCTCCTAATGGGAGAGCTATTGAACTTGATTGGAATTGACAAAAATCAATGGGAAAATAAGTGAATTATATATTAGGCAGAAAAGTGAAACTAACCCTGGGGGCAGCTCAACCAAGAAGTTATTTGTTCTAAGACCCCTCCCAACTCTGACATCCTCTGCAGGCCCTAAGGAACCCCCCAGGTTCTAGGTTCTTCTTTCAGCTCTGGCATTCCATATTCTAAATTCTCAGATCCCTTCCATCTATGACATTCCATGATCTATATTCTCAGGTTCCCCATCCCTCTCCCCAGTTCTGACTTTCCGTGTTCTATGTTTGAAAGTTGCCCCTGCTCTGATATTCTGCATTTATTTCTATGATCGCCTTAGCTCTGACATTCTATGAGTCAATGCTTTCTATTGGGAGGCAACTGGTGTTTTCTTTACTGTCCTGTTTACCATTTCTCTCATTGGTGATTAGACATAGCACAGAAGAGAATGAGTTCAGTTTTTCAGTCTGGTCCTTCCAAAATGCAAATAGCTGGTTTAAATTCAGCCCAGTGCCCCATTATGCAAAAAGCTGAAATCAAAAGGGTGACTTGGGATGGGAAGAAATAAGTAGAAAATTATGACTCTGCCCAAAGACCCAAGCCAAGGATTCAGCAGAAGAGAAAACTTGGGAAGAAGAGGCTGGCAAGGCTGGATAGAAATCACAATTAGGGTTGACTTGCCCATCAAAATTCCCTGAATTTGAGCAAAGGTGAAGAGAACAGATGGAGACTGAGCTAATAACATGGTGCTCTGCTTGGACCTCAAGGGAGGAACAGGCACCAACGGGTGGAAGTTGCAGCAGACCTTTAACTTTCACAGAGGAAAATCTTGCTAATGATCTTGAAACAGAATAGGCAACTTCAGTGAACTCCCTGTCACTGGAAGGCTTCAAGTGAGTCCAGATGCTCATCATCAAGGATGTTGCAGGGGCAATTCCTGCTCAGGTCTGGGTTAGTCTAGACAACCTTAAAGGCTCCTTCTGACTCCAAGTCTGTAATACTTCCTCTGCTTGACACATATGGCTTTTGAGAAACTCAATCACATAATGGATGGGAAAGCCCATGATTTGTGAGGGGTTGTTTTCTTAATCATGGTTATTAGGACAGGGCAAAGCTCTGCACAGGGACCAGCCCAAGGCCAAACAGCAATGCTGGTGTCCTTTTTCTGGGCTTCCCACCACTTTGTGCTTTTCTCTAATGATAGTCCTCTTCTCAGAAAGAAAGTAAAAATCTTCTAGTTCAGTCACCTCATTTTACAGATGAGGAAACTGAGGCTCAGAGGGGAGTGATATCCCTGGGGGTCATTTCTTCCTTCATTTGGATTTTAATCAATGTAATGTTGCTGATGATGCTTATAGACCTTTTGGGACTTAGTAAATGGTCTTTGAGTTTTATTATAGTAAAAAAAACCCAACCTTGTTGTCCTTTAGCCTATATGAATGCTTTCATTTTTTTACTGTGTATTCCCAGCACATCATACTTGGGGTAAGTTCAGATGGGGCATTGAAGATATAACCAAGATTGATGGCCAGAGTGATTGGCTTGACATTAAGAGAGTTTTAAAGGAGAGATAGAATTCTGTATGGAGGACATTGAATTTGAAATGTCTACTAAACATCTAGTTTGAGGTGTCTAAAAGGCAGTTGACAAGGCAAGCCTGGAGATAAGACAAAAGGGTAGGGGTGTATGAGTAGAACTGGGAATCATCAAATTCTTGTACTGCACCAGCTGTATTATATATATATATATATATATATATATGGAGGGGGGTGGGGAAGAGAGAGGGAGAGGGAGGGAGAGAGAGAGACAGAGAGACAGAGAGAGAGAGACAGAGAGACAGAGAGAGACAGAGAGACAAAGAGAGAGAGAGACAGAGAGAGACAGAGAGACAGAGAGAGAGAGAGAGAGAGAGAGAGAGAGAGAGAGAGAGAGACAGAGAGAGAGAGAGAGAGAGAGAGAGAGAGAGAGAGAGAGAGAGAGAGAGAGAGACAGAGAGACAGAGAGAGAGAGAGAGAGAGAGACAGAGAGACAGAGAGAGAGAGAAAGGTATAATAGTATAGTGGTAGTCTCTCGGTAACCGAGGATGACGATTGTCTTTGTGTGTTTTCATCTATAGTGTATAGATGAGTGTGCACAAAGACACTTGTGCGTGAAGGAGATTTAAGTGGAAAAGCCGATGCACAGAGACAGTCCCACTCTCTCTCGGCGTTGGAAGCCTGGGTCCAGTGGCACGAAGAATCGTTACACCTGGAAACTTCCTCAGCTGCATTGGATGGCCGTGTTGTCTTTTGTGCTCCAACACGCCCTGAGCACTCCACAGTGCTTTGCTGCATCGCCCTCTCAGCCGTTGAACCTTCTTGTTGGTTTCTTACGCCTATTCTGCCAAAGCAGTCTTCACATGCTGGGTGAGCAAAGCCCTGGTTCACCAGGGGTCGACGACCCGATGGCTACCCTCACAACCTGTCGAAGCCATTGCCCGGGGTGTGGCCGCTGCTTCATGCTAGCAGCTACTAAGAGCCACAAGTGAGAGCTTGGTGTCAGGTGAGGGTCAGAGGCTGGAAAGCTGCCCTAAGAGGGCATGACAAGCCCTCCATACCAGAGATGCTACCCCTCCCTGAGCACCCCATACACCCCAAAAGGTATAATATATCATCTTTAACTATCTGAAGACTAGATTTTGTTGTGATTAGCCCAGAAAAGCAGAATGAGAAGTTACTGAAAGTAGATTTCAGTTGAAAATCTAAGAAAAATCCTTATTAGAACTGCCAACCAATGTGATGACCTCATCTGACAGTGTGCATAACATGACAAGCTGAGCAGCTCTAATAAACATAAAAATTCAAACCACAGGCTTTATAAGAGTAAAGATGAGTTGGGTCAACAATTCTAAAATGGAGTCTCTCAGCATTCTGGGGCCATGGGATGACTCTGCTTTTATGTTCATTTAGATAAAATCTATTCTCAAGCCTGAGGGAGGCAGGGAAACTGAATTTTATCAAAAATGAAGAGGGTGGATACTCAACAGACTTCAGAATCCAGAGAAGTGAGGGTGGGGAGCCATGGCATCTGATCTTTGTCATCTATAAAATTTCAGCCCAAAAGCATTCCCAGGCTCAAGCCTGGTGGTTGTGAGGACCTCTCTTATGTGTGAGTTGACATCAAAGAGTAGAATAGAATCACAAAATCATGGAATTTGGGAGTTCTAGATTTTTAAAATCTTAGAATCACCAAAACAAAAAATCTTAGCATCACTATTGCCCAGTACTGGGAAGTGCTCAATGACCACTTGATGAGGATGCTAGAGAAGGAATTCACTACTTAGGTAAGAGATGGATCACATGATTATTGAAGTACCTTCTAGACTCTGTGACTCTGTAGTTCTAAGAGTCTAAGATGTTATAATGTGATGTATAGTAATGTTATAATGTGACCATGATTTTAATTTCTCCACGTGATCTAATTTCTCCAAAGAAGCATAGATTCTTGGAGCCAAAAGGAAAATCCCAAAATATCTGTCTCGGTCTTTCACCTAATGAGAGAATCTCCTCTACATTTCCCCTGAAAGACGGCCCTCTCGCTTCTGCCTGAACAGACTGGAAGGAAAATTGGACTTGGAGTCCAAATACCTGGATTTGATTCCTGCCTCTTCCTGTATGATCCAAGGAAAGTGATTTGCCTTCTCTGGCTTTCAGTTTGCTGATTTGTTAAATGAAGAGGTTATGCTGGATGGTTCCTACAGTCCTTTCCAGCTCTAGATCCATGATCTTACAACACACATCCAGAAGAGGCTCTCATTACCATCAAAGCAGCCCATTGCACAATTGGACAGCTCCTATTATTAGAAATTCTGCTTTCTCCCAAGCAAGCCTGAATCAGCTCTAGGAAGGAGCAATGAAAGTTCACCATTTTTTTCCAACTCATGATTTTAGCAATCTTCACTTCTACACCCCCAACGATTTGAGTTTCTCAAAACCCAGAGTTTCGAATTTGTCTTTCCCAAGCAGCAAACATCTCACAGAGCAAGACAGTTTTCTCTCCAACCCGGCATCCTTGCCTGAGGGGAGTTGTAGAGGGGAGCACTTTTCTTCCAAGAGTCAGGATCTGAGCTGCTGTTCCAGACACCAGGCTGTCTGGAGGAGACAGCCAGGACTACAGATCTTTCAAGATCCAGCTGGGACTTGGTTTCTTCGAGCTGAGCTTGAGCCACAAGGGATGGGCTACCAGCCTGACCTCTGGGCTGAAGGCTGATTTATCATTCCCCTGTCTCCCAACACAGTGGGGAGAAAACTGGTCCCTTTCCACCTTGGTTGCCAAAACCATTTGACGTGCTGATGAACTGCCTCTGGGAAAGACAATTGTGAGCAATTGAAGAGAGGAGCTTTGGACAGATGACAGTAATTGGGAGCCATCAAGAAGCATCTCACTGCAACTCTGCCTTGGTTCTGTGACTACCCGAACATACTCAGCTGTATTGTTTTTTAAGATGTTATATGATTGAAATTGGTGCTTCTCTTCCTTCCAGGGAGGGGTGAGACTCGAGCTGAGAAGAAGGAAGGTTCAGAATTTAATTGAGCTGAAAGCAGCATCTCTCGTCTAAAGCAGAACTATGAATGCATTTATATACCAGGGAAACTGGCCCATTCCTTCCCTCCTTGGCATCCCATTTAGTAGTTCTGTGCAATGCCTGGGGCAAAGGTTACCACCCTCATTTCACAGAGTCCCAAGCATTTAGAGCTGAAAGAGGTATCATGAGGTATCATCTACAGCATTATACATTGCCTTCCTCCCATTTTACAGATGAAGAAACACAGGCTTAAAGATAGGAAGGGATCAGTTTTGGGGTACTGAGGAGGCAACAGAAGGAGGATGACTCCAAAACCTGCCCCCACAGCACCCCTACAAAAATTCCCCATGTTTCTTAAGCCTTGCCTCCCCCAGGGAGTCCTCCCATATGGCAAGGGGAATGGTTCTGACTAATTGTTCCTGCAGATGGACATCATGCACCATCCCCATCCCAACTCTACCCTGTTCAATGTTCTGACTCCTGTTTTGGCGTCTTTCATTTATGCAAATAATTAGGCAAACATCTGTGTCAGAGTCATGAGAGGTCTTGGTAGGTATTATCACAACAAGACAGGCAGCGGCTGAGCTGTGGGGACAGGAAGGTAGCAGGTTTTCAGGGTAGCTCAAAGGAGGGTGCCAATATTTCTCCAATCCCAAGGCTGATAGAAGAGAGCAGGGAACCGCAAGAAGAGCCAGAACCTCTGGGCTGGCAGTGTAGACTTGTCTTTTATGCTTTGGTTATTCTCTTGCCACTAAACCAAACTGCCTCTACTTAGCAGATAAGGAAAGTTTAACTATGCCTAGGAAAGCATCCTCTCCTACCCTCAACATTTTCTACCTATTTGACTCCACTGCATCAATGAGCATAAAGACCATGAACAAATGCCACCTCTTTCAAGAAGCCTCCCTTAATCCTCTAAACTGAGAGTAACCTTTAGTCCTTCATAAAAACCACAGCACTTAGCTTCTTGACTTATTTCTCTCCATTTTATTCTAGAGTTATTCTGAGGTATTGCAATATAGTCATCTTTGTAACCTTCCACCCCATTCTCAGCATGAACATGGGGTTATTTATAAATAAATGGAGCTAAGAAAGGAGGAGGAGGGTCAGAGAATTACTATTTCCCTCGTGCTTTAATGTTTTTCAAAGAACTGTCCTCACTCTATTCTATAGAGAAGGTAACATGAGGAATGTTATCCCCATTTTATAGAAGCTAATTAAGGTACAGAGGCAAAGTGACCTGATCAAGGTCACAAAGCCAGTAAATAGCAGAACTGGGCCTTGAACAAAGGTTTCATGCTTCTCTATCCAGAGGGGATTGTGTTGGGTGAATTTTTTTTCATTCTTACCTTCCATCTTACAATCAATATTGCATATTGGTTCTAAGACAGAAGAGCAATAAGGACTAGGCTATGGGGGTTAAGTGACTTGTCCAGGGTTATACAGCTTGTGTTAGGTGAATTTTAAGAACCCTTCCAACTCCTGATTCTTTGATTTGGGGATCCAACTGTCCCTGGCTTGGTAACATAATCATTCCCCTAAATCTTCACTTTTCTCTATATCCAAGATCTCAAACAACTCATAGCACAGCCCAGGACATAAGACTCAACCAGGAGCACACAGCACAGGAGAAAACAGAGCTACAAACTCCATCCAAGAGCAAAAGGTACTTAGAACCACAGTGTTCTGGCTAAAGAGGTCTTACCTGGCTAGAAATCTGTTCCTCCATCTTTATACTCATAGGATAAAGGACAAACTAGAGGTGCCAATCCAGAGGTTCTTGCTCAACCAGATTTTTTTTTCTTTTCCCTTAAGCAGCCTCAGTGGGTGAGGGATTTGGTGCACTGCTTGGAACTTTCACCCAAAGATACTGTCTTCGTAGTCAATAATATTCTCTAAACACTTATTAAATACTCTGTTCCAGGCTCCGAGCTAAGCACTGAGGAGAAAGAAAAAGAGACAGAGAGAGAGGAGGAAGAGAAGGAAGGAAGGAAGGAAGGAAGGAAGGAAGGAAGGAAGGAAGGAAGGAAGGAAGGAAGGAAGGAAGGAAGGAAGGAAGGAAGGGAGGGAGGGAGGGAGGGAGGGAGGGAGGGAGGGAGGGAGGGAGGAAGGGAGGAAGGGAGGAAGGGAGGAAGGGAGGAAGGAAGGAAGGAAGGAAGGAAGGAAGGAAGGAAGGAAGGAAGGAAGGGAGGGAGGAAGGAAGGGAGGGAGGGAGGGAGGGAGGGAGGGAGGGAGGGAGGGAGGGAGGAAGGAAGGAAGGAAGGAAGGAAGGAAGGAAGGAAGGAAGGAAGGAAGGAAGGAAGGAAGGAAGGAAGGAAGGAAGGAAGGAAGGGAGGAAGGAAGGGAGGGAGGAAAGAAGGGAGGGAGGGAGGGAGGGAGGTAGAGGAAGGGAGGAAGAGAGGGAGGGAGGAAGAGAGGGAGGAAGGGAGGGAGGGAGTCCCTGTCCTCAAGGAGTTCATAATCTCAAGGTGTCTTGAAGGAATCAGGGTTTAAGAAGCTCTGTGAGATTTTTGTTTTTGTTCTTTGGGGGGAAGCAGGGTAGACTTAGACTAAATGACTCCTAAGAGACCTTCTAACTCTGAGATTCTGTGATTCAGCACAACTCAGTGACCTGAGACTAATGAAGAGAAATTCTCAGAGGCACGTCAACCCTGCAATATTATGATCCCCTGACAGAAACTTTAAGGAATTACCCGAGGGAGGAAAGAGCTGCCAACCTAGTCTGGATACTAGAAAGGCTGCCTAGAACTTTGGGAGGTTAAATCACCAGTGTCTTTTCTTTTCTGAAGTGTAGGAACACAGACCTCTGATCCCTCAAAGAACTCGCATGAAAAGGAGTAGCCCACATTTCACCTCCCAAAGGCCATATGATATGGCAAGTGAGAAGTCTGAAAACCTCGGCCAGTTCAGCCATGGCCACTTGGTAACCATGTGTTATTGGTCAAGTCGATTTCCCTGTCTCCATCTCTGAGTCTGAGTCATTTTCCCTCTCTGAGCCTCAGTTCCCTCATCTGTAAAATAAGAAGGCCGAACTAGATGATTTCCTAGCATCTAACAGATTGAAAACACTATGGTCTTAAGTAGAAGCTGAGTTGGCTTGACAGGAAGGCAGACACTATGCTTCAGAAGAAGTCTAGATCTAGCACTATTATCATCATTATTGTTGTTGTTATCATCGTTCTCTCATTCTTCTCACACTTGTCAATGGGATTCAGATAGAAATAGTCCTGGGACAAGTTGCTATCCCACTTTTCTATTTTTGTGTATAATATTTTATTGACATTAAGCATACATGTTAGAGAAAGGTAGAGAAGACATCTGCTTTTTGTAGTTAATAAAGTTTTGGGATATGAGCTTCTCTTAGAAATGACAGGGGGAAAGACTTTGGGATGTTAATATAGATGAGACATGTTGTTTTATGAATCAATGCTGTGTCTGGGTTATTGTTGGCAAGAACTAGGTCTGTACTAATGGTCAGGGGCTAGGGTGGTTCACTGGTTGAATTCTCCTGGATATTTAGAGATTTTTTTAGAATAGGAATTTGGCACTTACGAAGTCCATAAACTATATCTTGCCAAGCATTCAATCAGTGCTAAACTTTTACAGTCTAAATAAAGTGCTGTTGCCACGTCTCCATCATTTCCTCCCATAATCTACACTAATTGCTAACCCTGGGTTCCTTAAGTAGCCCTTCTGTAGTTTCTAGAGGTGATGGTTGGTTCTAAATTGCATCCATTTCCAATCCATGATTCAACCATTTGATCAGTGTTTCTTTGTCAACATATAGTAGGCTGACTTTATTTTTGTTGTTGTTGATTATATCAATTATATTACTGTTTTTAATATATACTTTTCTATGTTTGAGAGTTTTACTTTCTTCATAAACCTATGAAAGAGATAGTACAAGTATAATTATTGTCATTTTCTTTGCAAAATAAGTTTTTGTATTTATTCTTTACAATCTTTTTTTTTAGATTTTGAATTCCAAATTCTCTCTCCTCCACACCCCTTCTTCACCCATTGAGAAAGCCAACAATGATATGACCTATACAGAAATCATGCAAACATTTCCATATTAGCCATGTTTTTAACAAATTTATTAGTAATTTTTAGCATTTTAAAATTTGTTGTCATTTTAAGATGGGAAAATTGAGGCTCAGATATATATGATCCAGGGTCATATACACAAAATTCATAATACAGTTCTAGCTTTTTCAGTAATATCATTCTACTTCTTCCTTCTTGTGTGGCCCTTAGACACATCATTTCTGAATTCTATAAAGTGAAAGGCTTTCAAAGGGAGTCACTAAATTAAGGCAACTTCCATATTGGAGGAAGGGGTCATAGAGAAAAGGAGCAGACACTCTGCTCTCTGGGGGCTTTCCAAGTGTCTGAGAGGATAGAGGGAGAACTGACACATATGGGTCCTCTCACAACATCCCTATCAAGTGTCATCTAGCTTTCAAAGGAAAATATCTAGTAATGGATAATTTATTACCCTCCAAAGCAGCTTATGCTGGACAGCCCTCATTATCAAGATTTCTTTTCCTTATGTAACAATGACTGCAAACTTCTATCTCTCACAGGCTCTTGAATACTTACTCCAGAAAGAACCAACACCATCTCCTGTCCCTTTTTTAGATATTTTCAGAAGCATTCTTGGGTAATTTTCCTAGGTAGTTTTCCATAGGAAAATATGGAGATGGAAAAGGAATTGGAAGGAAAATCAAGGTGTTTCCCACTGACTCCCTGGCCCAACAGGAAGAAACATTGTGGACAGAGGATAACATCATCTAGATACTGGAATGGTAATCAATAATAGTGAGTGGGCATGGCGGGCAGAACAAGGATCTTTGGCAGTTTTAGAGAAGAGAATGTTCCATTTGTCCCTAAGAGACCTCTCAGTGAGGTTTGGGGACCCTAAACCATTTTAGAAAAGTAGAATTAAGAATAATGGGGAGTCGGAGGCATGTAAAACTCAATGGAATTGCTCATTGGCTACAGGAGAGAGGTGGGAGGAGGGGAGGGAAAGAACATGATTCATGCAACCATGGAAAAAAATTCTAAATTAATTAAATAAATAAATGAACTTAGAAGTTAAAAAAAAATAAAATAAAACTCAGGACAGGGTCCTAGAGGGGTTGGACAAAATACAGTTCCAAAAATGTCACTTCCTTGTTCATTAAACTTCAGTTACTTCCTACTGGAAAAAAAAAAGAAGAAGAATGGGGTGTTGGAGAGATTTTTTTAAAAGGTAGGGAAGGACCAACTTATACAAAAATATTTATAGCTGCTCTTTTTGTGGTGGCAAAGAATTGTACATTGAAGGGATATCCATCAATTGGGGAAGGGCTGAACAAACTGTTATATATGATGGTGATGGAATACTATTGTACTGTAAAGAATGATGAACAAGATCATTTCAGAAAGAGCTGGAAAGACTTTGTGGACTGATGCAAAGTGAAATAAGCAGAACCAGGAAAACCTTGTACACAGTAATAGCAATATCTTAGGACAAAGAATGTTATCCACCTCCAAAGATAGAACTGTTGGAGTCAGAACTGTTGGAGTCAGGATACTATTTTTCCATCATTTATTTGAGTTTATCTTTTGGGGTTTTGGTTTTGTAAGACTGTTCACAAAAATGAATAATATGTAAATATGTTTTGCATGATAATATATGTATAACTGCCTGCCAGCACTGAGAGGAGGAAGAAAAGGGAGAGAGAGAAGTTTGATCATAAAACTTAGGGAAACTTATGAGTGTAAAAATAAAAGTGAACTGTAAAAATAATAGAGCAATGAATTTGTTTATGGGTTTTAAACTGATTTTGATACTCTGCTTGTTGTGCTTACAAAGTATCTTCAGTTTATATCAGTGAAGTGAAGCTCATAAGTGAACTTCTCTACAAGGCCAGGCATAAGGATGCTAAGGAGGCTTTTTATATAAAAATAAACTATTTATTGAGAATATAAGGACAAAAAAATAGATTTCTAACTCTAAGGGATTTTAACTCCACCCAAATAAAATTCCCTGGTTCCTCTGCTCCTCTTCTCCTGTTTCCACAGGCTACACTGATCCTTTCTGATCTTACTAATCCAAATTTTTACTATTATAAATAAACTAACACTATTATCCTTATAATTCTTAACTTCATCTCCAAATTATAAAAATAACAAAGGCTAGCTGGCTGAGCCTCAGCAAGAATCAAGTTAGGACTCTGAGCCTTAGCAGACTCAAAGTCCAAACCAAAGACCAGGTCTTTCTTTGGTCTTCTCAGATATAAACCAATTTATAAAAACAGCAATAGATAATCATTAGTGCTTTCCAAGTTGGAAAAGGAAAACACTTAGCTCTTTCAGGTATTTCCCTCCTTTCCTTCTACCTCAGACAGTGAACAGAGAGAGAAGAAAAGATGTTACCTCCTCCAAGCCCTCAGAGAGAGAATCTGATTCTGCCAACTGCCAGAGACCAACTGCCACAGAAAAACCATTAGATTTGAAACTGACACTCTGCCTCAGCTCTATTTGAAACTCCAATTCTTTCTCAAGCCAGCTTTTCTGCTTCTTATCTCTAAACTAATAAAATAAGACTTATTTTCTAATATCATCCTTATATGAGGAAATTTGTTATTGCATGTAATTGGTAAGACAAAAATTAAAATATAAAATTAAAAAATAAAGGCCTTGAACATTAAAAAAAGAAAAAGGTGAACACAGAATAGTATACATGTCAGATCTTTGGGAAAGGAAAGATTTTAAAATCAAGCAAGAGCTAGAAAAAATCACAAGATGTAAAATAAATAATTTTGATTACATCAAATCAAAAAAATTTTATACAAATAAAACTAATGCAACCAAAATTAGAAGGAAAGCAACAAATTAGGAAACAATCTTCATAACAAAAACCTCTGACAAAGGTCTAATTACTCAAATTTATAAAGAGCTAAATCAATTGTACAAAAAATGAAGCCATTCTCCAATTGATAAATGGACAAGGAACATGAATAGGTAATTTTCAGTTAAAGAAATCAAAACTATTAATAAGCACATGAAACAGTGTTCTAAATCTCTTATAATCAGAGAAATGCAAATAAAAACAACTCTGGGGTATCACCTCTCACCTAGCAGATTCGCTAACATGACAGCAATGGAAAGTAATGAATGTTGGAGGGGATGTGGCAAAGTCGGAGCATTAATGCATTGCTGGGAGAGTTGTGAATTGATTCAATCATTCTGGAGGGCAATTTGGAACTATGTCCAAAGAGCACTAAAAGACTGTCTGCCCTTTGATCCAGCCATAGTACTGCTGGGTTTATACCCCAAAGAGATAATAAGGAAAAAAGACTTGTACAAGAATATTTATAGCTGCACTCTTTGTGGTGGCAAAAAATTGGAAAATGAGGGGATGCCCTTCAATTGGGGAATGGCTGAACACATTGTGGTATATGTTGGTGATGGAAAATTGTGCTCAAAGGAATAATAAACTGAAGGAATTCCATGTGAACTGGAAGGACCTCCAGGAAGTGATGCAGAGTGAAAGGAACAGAACCAGGAGAACATTGTACACAGAGACTGATATACTGTGGTACAATCGAATATAATGGACTTCTCCATTAGTGGCAATGCAGTTATCCTGAACAAGTCGGAGGGATCTACGAGAAAAAACACTATCCACATTCAGAGGAAAAACTATGGGAGTAGAAACACTGAAGAAAAACAACTGCTTGATTACGTGGGTTGAGAGGATATGATTGGGATATAGACTCTAAATGAACATCTCAGTGCAAACACCAACATGGAACTAGGTTCTGATCAAGGACACATATAATACCCAGTGGAATTGTGTGTCAACTACGGGAAGGGTTGGGGGAGGGAAGGGAGGGAAAGAATATGATTCTTGTAACCAAGGAATAATGTTCTAAATTGACTAAAAAATAAAATCTAAAAAAAGAAAGAAAGAAAAAGAATGGAATGTGATTTTAAGAAGTAAATGGTTTCTCCATTTTGATGTATTGCAAGAGAGCTGGTCCCCTATGAAGGCAACAAGCACCATCTAGTGGAGACTGAGAAAAACAGTATAATTAACGAGGACAGCAAAGGAAGCTGACAGCAAAAAATGATAAATGGCTACAAGTTGAAGAGAGCTTCAGTAAGGAGAGCTCCAAAGAACAGAGGATTCTGAGCAGCCACAACTGACATGGACTGAAAACAGTAGGGAGGAGGCAAGTGTTGCTAGAAACCAAACATGCTGCTCAGAGAGGTCACAGAGTAATATCCTGCTACAAGGCACAGAAGCAAAACCCTAACTACTTCCTGCTAGAATCCTACCCAGATTTTCAATTCACTAAGAGTGAACAGGGGTCTGGAAAACATTAGTCATGGGAGGGGGAGTGTGTTAGGGAAAGGGATAAAGATTGTTTGAGGGAGCTGAGAATATCTAACTTAAAGAAGACTAAAGGAAGACATGGCGGCTATCTTCAAATATCTTTAAGGACTGGTAACCAACAGAACCTCAAACCCAGATATTTGGGGGGGGGGGCACCTACCTCAAGCATGTGAAAACTTTCCCCAGTGCAATGAACAGATGAGAACAATATTTTCAAAGAGCCATGGAGGCAGCTAAAGTAGGGACTATGGAACACTTAGACCTTGATCAGACACCAAGCTGTGTAAGATTTAAAATTAATATCCAATAACTCCAAGAATTATTTTTATATGGTGTATTAATAATCACTTGAAGTAGAAGAAATAAAAGGACAAAAGAAAAAGCCTGAGTAAAGAGAAGTTTTCCAACTGCATTAGTGGGAAAAGTGAGAGGGGCGGGGTCACACACAAACTTTATCTCCAAAACATAAGGACCGAATGTGAGAATGAAAGTAGGATGCTGGGAGAGAGAGTTCTGGGGACCAGATTCTAATCATACAGATGCACAGGTCACCTATTGCATCTGGGGTCATGTCCAGTCATCTTGCCTCTTTGCCTTGCCACTGGACTTCTATGGCTCTGGAAGAGAGACGCTGACAACTTTGTATAACTTAGCCTCACTTAAATCTACTTCACATTCAAGTGGAGACATCACCCCATGATGCCATTGGTCCTCTTTGAAAAGGAAGAACCAACAACAGTGACCAGCATGTAGAAGAGGATTTGTTCTGGTTAATGCCAGAGATACACTAGTTGCTATGGAGTACAATTGTTAGGATGTCTAGCTATTTACAGTATTTGAGGTTCTGTGAGAGATCCCCAGAGTGTAGATGGACCCTTCATCTCAGGAAGGAGCCAATAATGCAAGGATTAGTTTAACATAGCTTCCAAATCTGCCTCATCCAGCACATGGAGGAGTGAGCGTGGGTATGTATTGCCCATAGGCAGGGTCATAGTCTCTATCCCCTGCCCAGTTTAGCAACCATCAGTGAGAGTGAACAGACATCGTACCCTGTTCTGACCTGAGCAGGGCTCCAGTCTGGGCAGTCTGTTCCAACCAGCCCTGAGCGACGGAGCAGAACTACCCAATCACTGATTCCCCATGGCAACCATTCCTGCATCAGTGAGCTCTTAGGAAGCCTTCTCCCAGAGAGAGGGAGACTGCGAAATCCATACACTCACAGCTGGAAGCGACCCCTGAGGAATTCGAGTTCAGCTTGTGTCTGAACCAGAATCCCCCAAACAATGTCCCTGGCAAGTGGTCTTCCAGTCTTTGTTTGGAGACTTCTGGTGACGGGAAACTCACTACTTCCCAAGGCAGCTCATTACACGTGAGGTATAGCTTCTTATAAAAAGCTTCAGGTCGTTACTGACCCCTGAGGCCAAATAGAAGAGTTAAGCAGGCAGCCTTTTGGGGTCAACAAAAATTATTGAAGTGTTTCTGTACCACATGTAAGGATTCAAAGAAAAGCAAAAGAGAGTCCTTGTTCTGAAAGAAGTCTGTCTAATAAAGGAGACAGCATGTAAATAACGAGGCATATTCGAGAGATACATGGAACAAAGGAAAGGTAATCAGTCTCAGGGGGAAGGGAGCAGCTGGGGGTGGTGGGAAATATTCCTGTCCAAGGTGGGATCTGAGCTACTTCTTGAACCAGACTAAATGGAATCCCTCTTCTTTTTCTTACTCAAATTCTTCTCCTCCTCATTACCCTACACACACACACACACACACACACCCCTTGAGCAGTCCCTTCTCCATGTTAAATGTCCATTTCAATCAGAAGAATCTAAGTCTCCCACCACAGACACTAGCTATGTGACCCAAGGCCAGCGGGTCTCAACCTTTCTAATGCCGTGACCCCGCAATACAGTTCCTCATGTTGCGGTGACCCCAAACCAAAAAAATTCTTTTGGTGGCTACTTCAAAACTGTAATTTTGCTACAGTTAGGATTCGGAATGTAAATACCTGATATACTTTATATACACTTATATCTCATTGTTACAAATTAAGAGGTTGAGAACCGCTGCGCTAGGCAAATGACTTAATCTTTCTGTGCCTCAATATCTTCAGCAAGAAAGTGAATGTTAGTTCTACCAGCTCTGAGTCTATTCATGTTCCCATGATTCCAGATTCCTTTGACTGATGCTCAAACAACATGTCTCCACAGGCAGCTAGGTGGTGAGATATTTATAGAACACTGGCCACAGACCCTATTACATAGGAAGTATCGAATACATGCTTATTCTCCTTCCCTCTTGTAGTTTCCCCCTGCCAAAGATGGAAAACAATTTAAATAATCAAGACTTTCTTCAGAAAGCATTTATTTGGTCATAAATTCTTCTCTTATCCACAGATATTACAGATAAACTATTCTATGCTCCCCTAATTTGTTTATGGAATCACCCTTTATTTCTGGATCTTGGATCCATTTTGACTTTATCTTGGTGTATGGTATAAGATGCTGGTCTGTGCCTAGTTTCTACCATACTGGTTTCTAGTTTTCCCAGAAGTTTTTGTAAAATAATGAGTTTTTCTCCCAAAAGCTGGGATCTTTGAGTTTATTGAATTTAGATTACTATGATCATTAACCACTGTGTGTTGATTATTTAATCATCGAATTGAATCTATCTAATCATTGACTGATGCTCTGATTCTTAGACAGTACCAGATTGTTTTGGTGATTACTGCTGTACAGTACAGTTTGAAATCTGGTGTGGTCAGGCCTCTCTCCTTTGTATTTTTTTCCACATTAGGTCTCTTGATATTCTTGGTCTTTTGTTCTTCCAGATGAATTTTATTATTTTTTTCTAGCTCTATGAAGTAACTTTTGGGTATCAGCAAGCATTTATTAAACCCTTGCTGTATGTAGTATGTTGGCTGTGAGGGAGATGGAAACAAAAACCTACAGGCCTTGCCCTCAAAGAGCTCTCAGTCTGATTGGAAGAGATGAGGCAATGGCACCCCCATAAGTAAAGCTACAAGCAGAAGTATATTGTCTCTAAGGCTAGTTTGCTATGACCCTGATAATCTGTGCTTTGGATGGTCAGAAAAAGGGGCAACCACCGTAGATGAAACTACCTGTCATATACTAAGCATTTCATAAATATTTTCTGATTGACTGATTACATTCTGCTGAGGTTAGACCAGAAGGCCTCTGATCCTCCTTCCAGCTCTGATAACTAAAATTCACCCTACATGACAGCCTACAGAATCTTTCTCTTCCCTGGACTGGTTGTGTCAGAATGAGAACTCTGTACTTGGAGGCAGTCCACAAGGATTTATTAAGCACCTACTGGTTGCCAGTCATTCTGCTAGGTACAGAGGTATAAAGAAAGGCAAAAGCAGTCTTCACCATCAAAGGTTCAAGCACTTGTCAGTCTCATGACCTTGGAGATGTAATAAATAGATAATCTGTGTGGAACTATTTCTGGTTGCAGTGACTAGATACTCTGGCTTGAGACTAGAAAGCTGCTATGAGGGGAACCTCAGGATGCCTAGTTATTATGGAGATAGATGAGAGATAAAGAGATATTGCTAGAGAGATAGATACTGCTAGAGGGGTGCTCTGGAGCTGCCTATAGATCACTAATGGCTAATAAATCAAGCTATTTCCTACCCTCCACCCTTCACCTCCCAGTCTTCCACCCTCCTGCCACCCTTTCCCCTCCCCCAGTCTTAGTCAGTCACCTTCTAAGTAACTCAGGGGTACTATGAGATTTCAGAGACATATTCTTCACTCTTCTTTTCTCAAGTAAAGGGGTTTGTTTATTGGTAACAACAGGATGGGGATTGAGGTGAGAGGGATGAGGTTTGTCCCTAATCTACAAGGAGAATTTGGAGGGTTTGGGAAATGTCAGTCTAGCCACAGCTGTGATACAGAGACAGCTAGAGAGATGGAGGACAACTGTTAAATCTTTCTTCTTTAGTCACATAATCTCTGCTTGAGTAATTCAAGTCCAGACTCTGTCAAAAGCCACAAAGGTCTCTCTCTATCTCTGCCTAAGTAAGTGTCTGAGATGGGATTCAAACTTGAATCTTCCGGACTCCGAGTCCAGCCCACTTAGCTGCCAGATCATTATGACAAAAGCCCCACAAGCTCACAGCCATTAAGAGCAGAGCTGGAATCGCCGCTCTCTGCTCCTTTTCCCTGGGCGCACCCCTTCTCTTCTAGAAGGAACAGGAGTGGATAAGAGAATCCCCTGAGGCCCCCAATCAAACTGAAGCACCAGAGAGGCTCTGACTATGTGCTCTGCTGTCCCTGCTGTTGAAACAAACCGGAACTGGCAGCAGCCCGTGTCAAACCAGCTGGGAGCCTTGGTGTGCTTCTGAACCTCACTCAGCAGCTCACGAGTGGGCATCCACCGCCTCCCTGAAAGGAACCTCCACACGGAGCTCCCAGACCGGAGCCAGCCTGCCATGCTCAGGAGGAATTGGACTGTCCGGAGAGCAGAAGAAGGAGCAGGGGAGGGGGCGGGGGGGAGTGGGGGACAGGCCAGCAAAGAGGCAAGCTTAGGCAAGATGGCAGGAAAGCCTAACAAGATAAACTGTCCTGGAACCCCACCCCCACCCCAGGAAACCAGGAGGGCTGTGGAGATGACTGTTACCAGCCAGGCTGGGCCAGATGGCTCCTGAGTCCTACCTAAGGATGAACATCTAGGCCAGCTGTTTTCATTTTGCCCCATTGGAAAGGGTGTGGAAGCTGCTTTCTCTCCTCATCAGGTCTTAGGGAGGTAGCTCCCCAAACACAATCCAGTGACCTCAGGCTGTCTCCCTGAGCCACACCCTTCAAATGGTCACCCAAGGGCTCCTGGCAAGGAGGACAGTACCACCTGGTGGGGACCAGGAGCAACAGCCTCCCCTGCAGCCTATTTGAGGAGGAAGGTACTGTCTCAAATGGGTGGTTTGCTGTGGGCATGCCAAGTGTTTCATGACGGTGCTGGGAAAACGGCCCTTTCTCTACTCTTCCCCCCACAATCAAGGGAAGCCGTGCCATGTAGGGAAGAAAGTTCTGATATGGGTGTCAAGGCCATTGGGCAGAGCTTGAATTCTGGCATGAACTATGTGGGGGTGCTGGGGTTTGGTTTGGTTTTTTAAATTTTTCCAATTTTTCCCATGGCAACATGATCCATGTTGTCTCCGGCCCCTCTTCCCTCCCCACTCCTGGAGCTGACAAGCAATTGCACTGGGTTCGACATGTAGTATCACTCGATACCTATTTCCATATTATTCATTTTTGGAATAGAGCAATCTTTTAAAGCCCCAACCCCAAATCCTAAACCCATATTAACAAGTGATAAATCCTATGTTTTCTTCTCAATTTCTTCTCCAACTGTTCTTCCTCTAGATGTGGAGAGCATTACTATGTGGTTCAGAGCCACTTCCTTCCCTCCCCTGGGTCTCAGTTCCCTCATTTGTAAAATGAGAGGGGAAGAATGGGATAAAGGGCTTCTACTAGATGCAGGCTATTTAAACTCTCAAATATGGGAGTAAATAATAAATGAATTCTAAATAGATTTGGAAACCATTAGGGTCTCGCCCCACTTTGACATTCCACATTCTAAGTTTTCTTCGAGCTCCAAGGATTCTTTTCTCATCTCATGTCTTGCCCAGTTCAGAATGCAGCTGGATATAGTAATGGCACAAAGGATGCTCCAGTCATCCAAAGGCTCTGGAGCCCGGGAAACATGCTTCTGCCAGCACTTCTCTATTTCTTGGGTACGCATGCCATCTCCAGCCAAGATGGTATACCTTCCCACCCTCTCCTTTTCCCAGGTGCTGCTTACCTGACTTCAAGTGGGATGGGCAGTGTTTTACAGTGGGGAAAGTGCTAGATTTGGAATCCAAAAAGCCAGGTTCAAATCCTAGTCTGTCTGCTTACTAATTGGATATGACCTTGGACAAGTCTGTAAGTACAGTACCAGGGAAGAGCAGAAGGCAAAATGTCCTGTTTTCTAAGATCATATACTGCTTTCACACTCCATGTTCTATGTTCTATGTTCTAAGATCCCCTCTTCCAACTCCAATATTATGTATACAAAGGTCTTTTCCAGTCCTGACAGTCTCTGTTCTTTGCTCTCTCCAAGTTATGGTATTCTGTGTTCTAAGGTCTGTCACAGCTCTGTTGTTTTATGTTCTAAGATCCCTCCTAGCTGTGACATCCTACGTTCTAAGACCTTTCCCAGCCGACTTTCTCTGTTCTGTGCTCTCCCAGTTATGATAGTATATGTTCTAAGCTCTCTCACAGCTCTGTCTAAGCTCTAAAGCCCCTCCTAGTTGTGACAATTTCTGTTTTCAGCCCTTTCACAGCTATAACATTCTGAGACTATTTTCATTTGATCCCATGTCTAAGGATTGATCTTGTGACCTATATTCTTCCCTGACAAGAGAGATCAGAGAAGCCCAGAAGCCCTAACGTGTCCTTTAAAGAAGAGGAAAGGAAAGGAGAGGGATAACATTTGCCAAGGGAGGCAGATGAGAAGGCACCTCTGCAATCTGGCCACAAGCCCCTGGTCTGTGTTCCCCAGCCCTACCTGCACAATTCCTGCCTTATGGGGGATGCCTTTAGTTTTACATTTTCCTCCTGCTTGGTGACCCCAATCCCATAGATTGAAGGACATCTCCCACCCCAAGGACAATGACAAATAACTGCTGAGCCCAGGAGGTACAGAATCCATGTAGTACTGCTGCCATCTAGGGGATGGAGAGCTCACCAAGAAACAACCTTAGTAGGAGACTGAGTTCACTAGAGTTTAAGGAATTTCTCCTTAGCTATTAACCAGGTAATGGCAGGAAGAACTCAGAATAAAAGCACCTAAGAGTCATGTAGGAAATCAAATTCCTAGAATGTCAGAGCTTGGAGAGTCTTCCAAAGTGGGATGGACCTTAGAACCTGGAATGTCAGAATTCAGAGGAGTCTTAGAACAGAGATTTTCTGACCTGGAACTTAGAGACCATATAGTTCAGTTCCTTCATTTGACATGTAGAAAGCTGATGGCACCTAGGCAAAGACAGTGACATGCCCAAGGTCCCCCATAGAGTCAGCGCTCAATGCCAAGTCTTGTAAGGATAATTTAGCATTGTGACCTAAACTATGTTAATTATTTGGTTGCCATGGATATCCCAAATATAAAAGAAATATAACCAAGTCAGCTGGAAAATTTATGGTGATTTAATTGATACAGTGGAAAGA
Organism: Monodelphis domestica; assembly: GCF_027887165.1. Lineage (NCBI taxonomy): Eukaryota > Metazoa > Chordata > Mammalia > Didelphimorphia > Didelphidae > Monodelphis > Monodelphis domestica. Next base: position 5,905,535 of record NC_077231.1, read on the forward strand.
AATTAAGAAGAAGGAAGAAGGGAAAAGGTGTAGGGTTCTCCCACCTGGCTAGTGCCAGGAGGAAGACCAGAAGCTCTAGGAAGATAAGGTTTTTTGAAGAGTAAGACAGAAAAGAATCAGCCTGAATTCCAAAGGGCTCAGCCAAGATGCCTGAACCTGAATCAGCTCAAGGGCAAACTCACCACCAAACCCAGACAATAGCTGCCACCATGCCAAGATGTCGGAACACTTAGCATGCTGCCAGCCAGAGTCGCCTCTCTGGGGAAAGAGGGAGAGAAAGAGCATGTGACATGCCTTATATAGACAGTTTTGTGTCACTTTCCTGCATCTCATCTGTACCAATGATAGCTTAGCTTAACTTAGGATAGCCCAGAGGTCTGTCCACTTTTTCTGCACATGTCTGTTGAAAGCCATTTCCTCAGATAATTAAATCTTTGAGTATGGTGCAGGCATCCTGACCTTGTTAAACTAAGTAGGGTGGAGAAATGTATCATTCCCAAGACTTGATTCTGTTAAACCAAGTATCTCCATTGTTACTAATCAGGAAATAGCTAAATCAGATCTTCTAAAGTACGGCCTGAGTAGGGTGGAGTAGTTTTAAAATTCACAGCCTCCAGATTCATTCCACCATGACAGTTCCATGTTCTGGTTATGAACATTGCCCACTAGGAAAAGAAGGAGAGTGGTACCTTGATTTTTTGATATGAAGGAACCCAGAGTGTCTCTGGGAGCTCAAGAAGCCAGTTTTCATAGGAACTAGGCAGAATGCATTAAAAGTTGTTCTTAAATGTTAAAGTCTCCTACATGCCCAGACCAGAGTGGGCTTGGCATATGACTAGGCAGAGCATAGGTGCCAGCTCTGATATTCTAAGGCCCTTTCTAGTTCTGACACTCTAGATTCTATTAAGTGGGGGGAGGGTTAAGTTGCCACTCCCTGTTCTAAGATCCCTCCCAGCTCTAAACTCCACCTTCTAAGGCCTCTCCTAGCTCTGACATTCCTGTTCTAAGGTTCTTTTCACCTCTGACACTTTATATTTGAGGGCTTCTCCTAGCTCTGAAAAGTCAAAATCCTCCATTCTAAGATCTCATCTAGTTCTCATAGTCTCAGTTCCTTCAAGATCTGTGATCCTTACCCCCTTAATGCTCTTGTCTTCAGAAGATCACTGATCATTAGGAGATCTCTTCAGCTTTAAAAACTGCTCCCACTGGCAAACTTAGCTTAAATTTCCTTTGGTTTTCCTCTTTGAACAGGAAACCATACCAGGGAGGTAGAACAATCTCATCTTGCACTAGTTCTGCACTATCCTGATGCTTCCTGCATAAAAGCTGGCTTTTCCCTATGTAGCAGCTTTTTAAGGGAAACCAGGCCCTGCAATTAGTAGAAGTCCCTGCTCTCCCTCCAGCTTCAATAAACATTAAAAGACTGTGGTACCTCCCCATGCTGAGGGATGGTGGCAACAGCTTGGTTGACCTCCTCCCCATTCCCTGTCAGATTATGGCTATGTATATGAGCTGTAGGAACTGGAGACAGAGGTCACAAGAACTAGTAAAGTGACTAAAACCAAGGATGGGCAATGGGGAGATTTGTAGCCAACTCCACCAGAAATTGTTCAGGTGTTCAGGTGTTAATGCTAAGTTATCTCTTCTGCCTGCCTGGATCAGACCCAATATGGAGACTCAGTAAGTAAGTTTGTTCCCAAAGAGTCCCACTAGTCTCCAAATGCCCACTTCCTCCTCCTCCATCATTGCTCAAAATGCTAGCCACAGAAGAGGTCCTGTGAAAGAAGTCAGGTCTGAATTACGGCCCTCTAACTTACTGGGTGGCATAAAACAAATGGCATCCCTTCTCTGAGCCTTTTTCCTTGTCAAACAGGCCAAGGCCAAAGAGATAGAGAAGTTCAGGGAATGACTGGAGCCATAAATGAAGTAAGCATGATTGAAGCCTCTTGTGAAATTGTCATCCAGTCTAGAAACTCAACATGGCAGAGATTTCTTTATATGGCAGGATACCTAATGAGGAAGAGGTGGAAAAATCAGAAGTCTGGGGTTTAGACTTTTTTATCCCATAGAGGAGAAAAAAGAGCAATGGTGGCAGGTTAAATGCAAGCAAATTTAGGATTGAGTTAAAGAAAAACTTCTTAACATTCAGAAGTGTTCAAAATTGAAACGGGTTCATTCGGATGGTCACGAGCACACCATGAAAGGGATTCCTGTTCAGGTGACCTCCCTTCCATCCCTGAGACTCAAAAGCCTCATGTATTGGCCTCCTTCCACTGATATTAACATCTTAATTTGGGATTCAACCCTCTGAGAACCAAGAACTCAGCCATTAATTCATTGTGTGACCTTAAACAAATCACATCCCTTCTCTGGGGAATTTTAGGAACTGATCTCAGTATCTTGGAGGTGGAAGGTGTGGGGGCCTCAGTGCTAAGTATCTATAATTCTTTGTAAAGGAGGCTAGTGCTATTTTCAGTAGCAAAGGAATGGAAACAAAACAGAGGACAGTGGATCATAGAATGGTTAACCAAAGCATGGTTCATGCACCCAATAGAATAGAATAATGCTGTAAGAATATGATGAACACAGCTTAAGCCCTGAGAAGACTCATATGAATTGATTCAAAGCAATGTCACAGAACTGGGAAAAGAGGCACAAGGACTGAAACAAAAGAGAGAATGGGGGGGAGGGAGGAAGGGAGAGGAGGAGAAAGGGAGGGAGAGAGAGAGGGAGAGAGAGAAAAGAAGAAAGTGAGTGAGAGAGGGAGAGAAAGAAAGTGAGAGAGAGGAATGAGGACAACAAGGTGAGGGCAGGAAGGAAATAAGTACTTATTAACACCTGCCATGTGTCAGGCACTATGCTAAGTGCTTTATAAATATTATTATTGATCCTCATGACAAAGTAATGGAGGCTGAACTTTGCAAGGACTCAATAACTAAGCCTGGTCCCCAAAGGAAAGATGACAAAAAGACTCTTCCTCTCCACTCTTCTTTGCATTCAATGGATGTGAAAACTGCATATGGCCCCGTTGAATATATCCATTAATTATGCTGGGGTTTTCTTTCCTATTTTAGTCTTTGTCATGAGAAATGAGTCTCTAGAAAAGGGAGGGAAAGTTATGGAAAATGGAAATAGCATAAAAGGAACCATATTACTAAAAGGTTATTTCTGAAGAAAAAAGAGGCCTGCTCAGCTTGCTTCTTGTCCCTCATGGGCCACCACTTGTCTGTTCTTGAGACTGGTTCCTATTTCCCATTTGGCTCAGGAATCAAGACCTTCACCACTGAGCCTCCAGAAGGCACATGCCCCTGAGGAATGTCTATGGAGGGGAGGAAAAGCAGGACTAAACAAAAGTGTTTCTAGGAGCTGAGCTTCTGTTGACCTTGAGTCCATGTTGTCATCATAATCAAGGCCGAAGGTGGAAATGGGAGGGGCAGCTAGGTGGTGCAGCACCTAGAGTGCCAGGCCTGGAGTCAAGAAGACTGGTCTTTCTTTTTTTTATTTCTTTTTTTTAATTTGATCAATTTCGAACATTATTCCTTGGTTACAAAAATCATTTTCTATTCCTCTCTCCCCTCCCCCCAATCCCTCCCCTGCCCCCCACCCCTCCCCTCCCATAGCAGACATACAATTCCACTGGGTATTACATGTGTCCTTGAAGGAAGACTGGTCTTTCTAAGTTCAAAGCTGGCCTCAGCTCTTTACCAGCTTTATGACACTGAGCAAGTCATTTAACCCCATTTGCCTCAGTTTCCTCGTTTGTAAAATGAGCTGGAGAAGGAAATGGTAAATAACCCCATGAGGTATTTAGGTAACACAGTGGATAGAGAGCCAGGCCTGGAGTCAGATTCTGATTTCAAATTGGATTCAAATGGACCTGGATTCAAATCTGATTTCAGACACTTCCTAGCTATGTGACCTTTGGCAAATCACTTAAGCCCAGTTGTCTAGCCCTTGTCCTTCTTCTGCCTTAGAATTGATACCAAAGATTGTGGGGTAGAGAAGAGAAGCTCCAAGTCACCATGAGAATCCTCTCCAAACAATATTAAAATAACTCCACAGAACAAATATAGGAGTGAAAGAAAGAGAGGGTTGAACAGAGAGAAAAGGGAAGGGAGAGAAAGAATGGGGTAAATTATATAACATAAAGAGTTGAGAAAAATCATTGCAGAGAGGGGAGTATAAAGGTGGTGACAAGCAATGCTTAAACTTTACTCTCATCTCAACCTGCTCAAAGAGGGAAAAACAAGTATACTCAGTGAAGCATAGAATTCTATCTTACCCCACAGAGAAGTAGAAGGGGAATAAGACAAGGGAAGGGGGAATTGGAGGGAGGGGGAAGTGGAGGGGTGATAAAAATCAAAATACTGATGAGGAGGAACAGAGTGAAAGGAAACAGAGCAGGATCTAAAGGGAAAATAAGATGGAGGGCAACACAGTTAGTAATCATAACTCTGAATGTGAATGGGATGAACTCACCCATAAAAAAGAAGTGGGTGGCAGAGTGGATTAAAAATCAGAATCCTACCATATGTTGTTTACAAGAAACACATTTGAGGCAGGGTAACACACAGATTAAAGGTAAAAGGCTGTAGCAGAATTTATTAAGCATCATCTAAAGTAAAAAAATCAGGAGTTGCAATCATGATACCAAACAAACCTAAAGTAGAAATTGATCTGATTAAAAGGGATAAAGAAGGAAATTACATTTTGCTAAAAGGTACTATAAATAATGAAATAATATCATTACTAAACATTGATGCACCAAATGGTATAGCATCTATATTTCTAAAGGAGAAACTAAAGGAGCTTAAGGAGGAAACAGATAGTAGCACCATACTAGTGGGGGACCTTAACCTTCCCCCTTCAGAACTAGATAAATTGAACTGAAAAAAAATAAGAAAGAAGTAAGGGAAGTGAATAAAATGTTAGAAAAATTAGAGTTAACAGATATCTAATAAAACTAAACAGGGTTAAAAAGGAATATACCTTCTTCTTGTCAGTACATGGTACATAAAGATCAACCACATACTAGGGCATAGAAACATTGCAAACAAATACAGAAAAGCAGAAATAATAAATGCAACAGTTTTTAGATCGTAATACAATAAAAATTATAATAAGGTTCCATGGAGGGGAAAAATTAAATTTAATTAGAAACTAAATAATCTAATTCTTCAAATCTGATGGTTCAAAAAACAAAAATCATAGAAACAATTACTGACTTCATTGAAGAGAATGACAATGAGGAGACAACATTTCAAAATCTATGGGATTCAGCCAAAGCATTACTCAGGGGAAATTTTATATCTCTGAGTGCCTATATCAACAAAATAGAGAGGGAAGAGATCAATGAATTGGACTTGCAACTTGGAATTGATACCAAGATAGAAGGTAAGGGTTTAAATTAAAAAAACAAAAACACTCCAATATCTTTTCCAGGAAAACCCCAAAATGGAGTCACAAAGAGTTGGACATAATTGAAAATGGACAACAAAGGAGGAAAACTTGAACAGGTCCAAACTAGATATAGCAGAGCCAGGGACATGTTGCTTACCCCAGAAACATAACATGCCACAACACTTGATTAGCCAGTGAAAAGTAAAAACCACTGATGGCAATGTGATGGTGGGGTAGAAATCAATTGGAAGTAATATTCTCAATTTTCCTTGCTCCAACCTAAACAGGATTTTCCACCTGGCCACCTTGGCCAATCCTAGCCCCAGGCCTGAAGTTTTTTCTAAGTGCCCTTCAGCTACAGATCCCCCAGTGTGATCATTCCCATTCTTTCCTGTGGTAGTTGTGTGTGCCCCATGGCAGGCAAGTAGAATCACTCCTAGACAATTTCCAGAATGTGGGATGGTGGCCTCCCAGTCCTAAGCCCACTGAAACAAAAGAAAGGAAAGTTCTGGGGACATATGAAAGTTGCCTTTCAATACCAGAGGTGCCATCATAAGGAAGAAGTCTCTCCTTGTTCAACTTGGCCCAAGGGAGGAGAACTGGGAAGGAGTAATAGGTAGAGATTCATAATAGTTAATATTTATATAACACATACTATGTGCCAGGCACAATTATTATCTCATTTGATCTTCACAACAACCTGGGGATAGGTTCTATAATCATCCTTTATCCCCATTTTGCAGATGAGAAAACTGAGGCAAACAGGGGTAAGTGACTTGCCCAGGGTCACACAACTAGTAAGTATCAGAAACTGGATTGGAACTCAACAAGATGAGTCTTTCTGACTCTATGCCCAGGACTCTATTCACTGCACCACCTAGTTGCCTTCCATTAGAGATAAATTTCTACTTGAAATAAGGAAAACTTTCCTAATCGATAGAGCTATGCCCAAGTAAAATGAGTTGCCTCTGTTCAAAGTTTCCTAATCCTAGGAGGCCTTCAAGCAGAGGCCAGATAAGCACTAATTATCCTTCCAATTCCAGTTCAGTCAGATGTGGAAGAGGCATAAAGGAAGAGAGAACTTCATGCATGCAAGACAGAAAGCTGGGGACATCATCTTTCAATCAAGAAAGAACATTCCAGATGGAATGTTCCCAGGAAAGACAGTTGGAGAGTCAAGCCAGGCTGAAGGGGGAAGAAGCTCTGAACTGGACCCCTGTTAGCTTCTGTCCTAGGCTAAAAGACCTTTGGGGGAAGGGGCTTCTGGATCTAGGCTGAGAAATTAACTTTTGTTGGTGGATTAGAGTGTGGACAACTGATTGTATATTTGATATTTGAGTTTGAAGGAAGAAGAAAGAAGATTAAACAGTTGTCCTCCCATCACCCTGACAGATTTTTGTGTCACAGCTGTGACAGGACTGACATTTCCCAAATCCTCCTAACCCTCCTTATAGACTAGGGACAACCCTACCCCTCTCACCTCAATTTTCATCCTTGTCCTATTTTTCCCAATAAGCCTCCTTACCTGAGAAAGAGGGGGAAAGCATCTTCTCTAAACCTCATGGTTCACCTTTGAGTTACATAGAAAGGTGGCCGACTAACAGGGAGGAGGGGAAGGGAGGCAGGAGAACATGGGCGGAAACCTGGGAGGTGAAAGGTGGATGGTAGGAAATATCTTGATCTATTAGCCCTCAGTAGTGATCAATAGGCAACTGCAGAGTGTCCCCTCTAGCAGTATCTCTCTATCTCTCAGAAGTATCTCTATCTCCATTACAACTAGGCACCCTGAGGTTTCCCCTAGTATCCCTCTAGTCAAGCCAGAGCAGATCATTTATTATAACTAGAAATATCTCCACAGTATCCTTTTTAATACACAGATCTCCTTGGAGGTCCCCTCCAAATCTGAGAATCTTCAGTTCTGTGTTTTTCTGATTTCATAATTCTCTGACACACCCATAAATTCATCTTGTCCTAATCTGACCTTGTTGGCTTGGCTTGCCTCTTCCAATTGCTTCAAACCCAAACACTCCCAAAATTTGCTATGGGGGGGGGGGGAATTATGGCAGACCCCCTATTTGATCATTCCTGATGGAAACCTCAGTTATGTACCCACATCTAATTAGCTTCCTTTCTGACGAATGCAAGGACCCAGTTGGAATTCACTGGGCTACTCAAGTCATCCATAGGGCTTATTATCAGACTCATTCAACTATTTTAGAACCCTTGGAGGTTTGGCCAACTCCAAGCAGTATTGGATGAAGCATTCTCACCATCCTTTGCAAACCACAAATGTATTACAAGGGAAATTCAATTTAAAGTTTTGCTCATGTAAACAAAAGCATATGCCAGGCAAAAAGAAAGAAAGAAGTTGGAAATAAAGTCCAGGGTGGAGGCCCTTTGATCTGGTTGCTGCTCTGAGAAAAGATTTGAGCAATCCTCGAATTGGACCAATGCCCTTGGAAACAGACAGTGGAAATTAGGAAACGACCTCCTAGAACATCCTGGCCAGTTATGTTAATGATGTAAGAAAAGGACCAGAAAGTGAGTGATGAGACAAACAGACTGGAGTTTCCAGGACCAAATACAATTCCAAGGCAGCCTCTCAGGAGAGGATGCTTGCTTTTTCCAAAGAGGCAGTCATTGGTCATATCAGGCCCTTTGGAAACACTCTCTAGAACTAAATTCCCTCCAGTAGTAGTCAGTCAATAAGCATTTATTTGGTGCCTGGTATGTGCCAGGCACCATACCAAGTGCCAGAGATCCAAAGGAAAGCAAAAGACAGTAGTCCCTACTCTCAAGGAATCCTCATTCTAATGAGGCATACAATGAACAAACAAAATTATACAGACAAGAGAAAAAAGACTAGATGGGAAATAATTACTAGAAGGAAGGCACCAGAGTCCAGAGCTTGGGAAAAGTTTCCTGTAGAAGATGGCATTTTAGCTGAACTTGAAGGGAAGCCCAGAGGCAAAGATAAGGAAAGAGAACATTTCAGGCCTGGGGAACTGGCCAGAGAAAGTGCCTAGAGCCAATCAATGAAGCATCTTGTTCATGGACCAGTCAGGAACCCAGTTTAAGTAACTGAGTAAAGCACTGAACCCACTGTTCTCTGATTCCAAATTCAGTGTTCTTTCCAAGATGAAGGAAAGGAAGATCTGGGAGCCTGATGTTCCCACTGGGGTTTCTCCATAGTAAAATCTCTCTGTTCCTCTGGATCACCACCCAAATGATAGGGAAGGATCTGGTCAGTGATGGATTTTGTGTCATCATATCACTCACTGCTTCAATTTTGGCAACATCTCCAAAGCTTTCCTTTTCCTTTGAGGTATGCATGGACCCTTCTGAGGTCATACTACTGAGCCTAAGAGTCTGAGCTAATAGGACCCTGGTAAAGGTTAGAAACTAGAGGACAGTATCAGTCATGTCCCATGACAGTCACCCTTTCATTTTAGAGCCCAAGCAGGACTCTCCAACTGGATCTCCTTCCTTCTCCATCATGCTTAGCTTCGAATGTTCCACAGATTGTGTTTGATCTTTCTTTGACTCAGTTTCTATCAGCCTTTAGCACAGGTTGGGCTAACCTTAGTAAATGCTTAATAAATGTTGATTAAATTAATAACAAAGAGAACTTAGAACTCAAAAAATTTTAAAGCATTAAAAATGTTCATTTACATGTAATTGAGAGAAAACACAATAAAAATTAAATGTACCATCAAAAAATAACAACCCCATATCAGAAAAAGAAATTGAACAAGCTATCAAAGAACTCCCTAAGGAAAAAAACCCCAAGTCCAGATGCATTCACAAATGAATTCTATCAAACATTCAAAGAACAACTAATCCCAATATTATACAAACTATTTGACAGAATAAGCAAAGAATGAGTTCTACCAAATGAATTTGGTGCCAAAAACAATTGGAAAATGAGGGGATGCCCTTCAATTGGAGAATGGCTGAACAAATTGTGGTATATGTTGGTGATGGATTACTATTGTGCTCAAAGGAATAATAAAGTGGAGGAATTCCATGGAGACTGGAACAACCTCCAGGAAGTGATGCAGAGTGAGAGGAGCAGAACCAAGAGAACATTGTACACAGAGACTGATACACTGTGGTACAATCAAATGTAATGGACTTCTCCATTAGTGGCAATGCAGTGATCCTGAACAACTTGGAGGAATCTATAAGAAAAACCACTATCCACATTCAGAGGAAACAGTGTGGGAGTAGAAACACTGAAGAAAAACAACTGTTTGAATACATGGATCGAGGAGAAATGGCTGGGGATGTAGACTCTAAATGAACGTCCTAATGCAAGCACCAACAACATGGAAATAGGTTCTGATCAAGGACACAAGTAATACCCAATGAAATTGCATGTTGGCTGCAGGAAGGGTGGGTTGAGGGGAGGGAGGGAAATAATGTGATTCTTGTAACCAAGGAATAATGTTCTAAATTGAGTAAATTAATTTTTTTTAAATAGCAATGGCTCTTACCTCCAAAGCAATTTAAACTCCACCAGAGTAACTTCTGCACAATAGCCATAGAGACAGACAGCAAAGCTATGGTTTTCTCCAGTTAATAGAAGAGGAAACCAGAGCCCAGATCGGTTAGTCAACTTGCCCAAAATTGTACACGCTGTAAGAATCTGAGATGAGCAAAAAAGCCTGAGAAGGGCAGATCAATCAGAGGATTGAGAGCCAGGCCAAGACAAGAGATCCTAGGTCCAAATCTGGTCTCAGACACTTGCCAGCAAGTCACTTAATCCCCTGCTGTCCAGCCCTTATTGCTCTTCTGCCTTGGAACCTAGGAACCAATACATGGTGTTGATTTTAAGATGGAAGGGAAGAGTTTTTTAATTTTAAAAAGTCTGAAGTGGGACTCTCAGCCAGAGCTCCCTACTCCAATTCCAAGACTTTGCCCATTGCTTCTCTCAATACTCATCATAGCATCAGCTCTCCATGCCTTCCATTGACTCATTTGATCCTCGCCCCAGGGCTGTCCAGTTTAGAAGAGTTTTATCAGCCTATTTCACATAAAATGGGGTGTTCTGGGGAGACCTACTAGTGCCTAGGGTGGGCTTCTGGGTCTGAAAAGATGGAGACATTGAAATGGAAAGGAGAAGGTCTTGCACAGCCAGGTATTTCACACCTTAGGGAGGAGCAGTGGCTTGAAGGATATAAAGACATGCAAATGACTTGCCTCATAGGTTAAGGGTCTTCCTTCACCCCAGGCCACTTAACTGAGTAAGGGAAGTGTAGGTATGAATTAGGGCTGGTCACCACCAGCCAAGGCGGGTAACTATGGGGGACCTCTCCCTGCTTACCCCCTGCCCTACTGGGGCCATCCCACCTATCCAGGCATGTGAGGCAGTGTGAACATTTGCATAAGCACTACAAACCAGAGCTAAAGGCGGTTTTTGTTCATTGTCCAGACTGAACAAAATGAAGGAGAAAATGTAAATAATAAAAATTAAGCTTAAAAGTGTGTCCTGTGTCATGGATATATGAGTCGGTTGTTAAATATTTACTATCATACCTCTGGCCATGGGGGTTCATTGCTTCTCTCCCTTTTGCCCATCCCAATGGCTTAATTGCTCACATGGCTTGGATGAGGTAGGGGTCAGTGACTCTATTCCTTGGGTGAGATGGGCCCTCCCCACCTCACCCTGATTCATTTGTGCTCACCAAGTCCTGCAGGTCTTGGCCACTTGCCTTCTGGCCTTCCCCCAACCCTAGTGAATCCTAGGCTTTGCCCTCCACCTGGGATGCCCCACTGCTCCCTAGGACTCTCAGGCCTTGCCAACTGCCCACCAGCTCAATGAGTGTGAGCAGAGACAGTCTCCCTTTTTCTATTGGTATTACCAGCATTAGGCACTGGACTAGGCACCTAGGAGCATTACTGAATGCTTTCTCATTCAGTCATTTAGCCCCAGGGGCCTGCTTGTGGTCCCACACAAGTGACCCCATTCCCCATCCGGACTCAACTGTACTCCCTCTCACTCTGGCAGAATTCCTGGTTTCCTTTCAGATTTAGGTCAAATATCATCCTCTAGATACAGCCTGAGCCCCTCCCCCCCCCAGGTGCTAGTGTCCTCCCCCCTCAGATGATCTCTTCTTCATTGTGTATGTGTATAATGTGGACAGAAATGCTTCTCCTGCTGGCCTCACATCCCAGCTGTAAGGCATGTATTTTGTGCTGTTCTCCACCATGCCTGGCCTAAGGGCAGACGGCAACCCCAGCATGCCTTCTTTTTCTGCTTTGCCCTGCCTCTCTGGTTCCATAATTCTTCCATTTAATTCATGTGGGTGGATGACCCACATTAGGCCTGAATGACTCTGACAGTGGCACAGAAGAAGGACTTGGGGCTCTTTCCTTTTTTACTCTGATCACCGCCACCCCCAAAAGTCTCATCAGTAGATTCCCTGTAAATACTGATGGGGTTCCCAAAGAGATGAAAACCAATCGAAAAGATTCTGTTTGTACAACAATATTTACAGCTGCACTTCTTGCGGTGGCAAAAAAATGGAAATGAAGGGAAGGAGGGTCCCTCCATTGGGGAATGGCTGAACAGACTGTGGTATACGATGGTGATGGAACATCCCTGTGCTATAAGGAATGAGGAATCAACGGACTGCCATAAGAACTGGAGAGACCACAGTGAACTGATGCAGAGTGAAGTGAGCAGAACCAGGAGAATGATGTACATACACAGTGTCAACGTGGAATCTAGAGGTCCCGGACTTGTAGCTTGGAGGGATTCAGTGATCCCCAGTTTATTTAGTTTGGAGGTGGATACCCCAGGTTAGACCTCGTCACAGGAGAGGTCCTCCAGGAGGGAAAGTCTGACTTCACTGCTCTCAGGCTAACAATAGATTTTAAGATGTTTAGTGACTCTTCCTCTCCAGAAGCCTCTCCCAGTATATCACACCCTCCTTTCCCTGGATCGAACTCGGGACCTTCAACTTGCAAGACTGATGCGCTGCCTACTACTGCACCAAATCTTAAAGTCTATTGATCCACATATAGAGAAAGAACTGTGGGAATAGAAATCCAGAAGAAAATATGATTCATCACCTGTTTATATGGGTATATGATTTGGGGTTTTGGTTTTATAAGATTATTCACTTACAAAAATAAATAATAAGGAAATGTTTTGAGTGATAATATATGTGTAACCCAGTGAAATTGCTTGCCAACTCCAGGAGGGGGAAGGGAGATAATGAGAATCATGTAACCACAGGAAAAAAATTAAAAATAAAATAAAATAGTGAAAAATAAATAAATAAATATCAATGGGGTTAAGTGTGCCTTTACTGGGGACCACAGGAAGGGAAAGACCAAGAAAAAGCTGGCAGCTATCCCTTTGTTAGAGGCCTAGAGAGTAAGGAACTCCAGAAAGCAAAGGGATGAGTGGAAGCTAAAAACCTGAAGGGGGTAGCAAAGAGCCAGTCTGCCCTCCCCACCTGGAGCCTTAAGCTATCTCCCCTTACAGTTCAGCCAGGTCCAGGAAGTTGTGTGTTCTCTCTCCTCTCAGGTCTAAGTCACTAAATCTTGGACCTGGAAGGACATCAGTGATCAGCAAGGCTAATAATTTGACAGATGAGGAAATTGAGGCACAGAGAGAGGGCATCCTTTCACCTAAAGTCAGAAGGTCCTGGGATCTCAAAGTTTGAGATGTCTGGACATCATCCAGCCAAACTCCCAAACCTTGGCAGCTTCCCCAACAAGTGATTTCTCTAGGATCTCTTTACTAGGGGAGGGGGGCTAAGACTACTGGACCAAGGGTCAGGAGGTTATTGACAGACTCCAGTGCAGTTTGCCACCTATGCCAACCTTCCCACAGGTTCAGCACAAGGGGGTCTAACCAATGTGCCCATGGAGCCCGGGGGCTGTCCCCTTATAATCACCATTTTATTGGTCCATTTTTCCCCTTTGCTTCCACATTTCTTGGATGATTTCCTTTACTCTCTTTCTCTTCTCTAATTCTTCATTCTATGATGCAGCCCTCTCACACCCACTGGTCTTCTCTATTGCTTGCTGAGAGGCATTGATTTTCAATTTTTCAGAGCCTCTAAAGTATGTCACAGAGTGACTTACAGGCACCCAACCACAGAAAAGATAAGGGCATTTAAGGAGATGGATCACTGATTCAGGGAAATGCTTGGAGTCCTTGACAATATTACAAGTTACCCACTTTGATCAGTTCTGGGTCCTATTCACTGTCCATTGGCAGCTCTGTTCAACCTGGAGGCGGGGGGGGGGGGGGGGGGACTTTTTGGATTACCCATCCAACAACTATTCTTTGTCTAATTATTTTCCTATATCAATGTGTTGTTTAGTCATTTCAGTTGTGTCTGACTCTTTGTGACCTCTTTTGGGGATTTTCTAGACAAAGATACTGAAGTGGTTTGCTGTTTCCTTCTCCAGCTAATTTTACAGATGAGGAAACTGAGGCCAACAAAATTAAGTGACTTCTCCAGGGTCACAGAGCTAGTAAGTATCTGAGGTTGTTAGTTACCTTTCCCATATAAGGTCAGACTCCTTGGACTCTCAGTCATTTTTTTATTATGGGCATGAGAAGCCTAGGGACTCCTACTTGGTTGGAATAATGTTTTAAGAGTATAAAATAAAATACCCAGGATTACAAAAGAAATCGATCATATTGAAATATGTCTATCAAGACCAAAAAAAAAATAGGTTCATGGAGCCCAGGTGAAGAACCTCTGCTCTAATCTTAAGGGGAGATTCCTCACGGCTCTGGGGCTTGATGCCCTTAAAGGGCACAGCGCTGTCCGTAACCAGGGCACCTGAAGAACCTCTCGGCCCTCCAAAATCAAGGCTGTACCAAATCTCTTCTTGGAGCTCGGTAGCTCCTGTGGGAGAGCACGCATTCCCCCCCTCCCCTCCCCTGAAGCTTCATTTCCTGGTGACTTTCAGAGAGCCTGTCTTTCAGGAAATTTTAGCATCTCCTGGGAGTTATCTTGGAAGGGAGCCTTTAAAGCAGCACTTTGGTCTAGGAGTCAAATGCTATGGGATAAAAGGAGAAGCCCAGCGTCGCCTCAAAAAATACCACAAAGAGAAGCCAGAGCTGAAAAACGAGGCAAAGCGACAGCAATCGATGTGAATGCAAGCCTCTCTGCTAAAAGGAGGGAGAGCCTTTGAGAGGGCGAGATTCAGATCTAAGGTAACAAGCCACAGAAAGCCACCGTGTTTTTTGCATTGATCTCTGGGGGACTATCCCATTTATTCTAAAAGAAATGATTTCATGTTCGTGGAATTAGGAGGCTATCCTTAAAAGATATTTCTCCTCAGGTCTGCCTCATTCATCTACCTCATGCCTTGGTGCCTTCACCCTTGGCATATCCCAGCCAGATCACGGTAAGAAAGTTATATTTTTATTTATTTATTTATTTTTAAACCCTTACCTTCCATCTTGGAGTCAATACTGTGTATTGGCTCCAAGGCAGAAGAGTAGTAAGAGCTAGGCAATGGGGGTCAAGTGACTTGCCCAGGATCACACAGCTGGGAAGTGTCTGAGGCCAGATTTGAACCTAGGACCTCCCATCTCTAGGACTGGCTCTCAATCCACTGAGCTACCCAGCTGCCCCCCGTAAGAAAGTTATAAAGAAAAGAGGGATTAGAGGGCATTAGGAAAATGATCCTGGGAGAGCCTTATCCCCACCCAACATGGCAGCATCACCACTTACCAGGGCTTGTCTGGACAATCCCCCTCCTAGGTCCTCCTCCACATGAGGCAATCCAGGCAAACACAGACTGTCTGGAGCACAGGACCTTACCTCCAGACCCTTCTGAAGTGAAAGAGTGTCCTTCCCAATTCTTCCACCACCTGTGCCTTGCTGCCTTTTCCTTCAAACTTGGAGGAAACCCCAAAGATGAGGAAGGAAAACTTTAACCTTCTCCCTTTTCTCTAAGAACTCTAAGTGGAACAGACCAGATGAGGAACGATCAAAACTAATTGACGTCAATTAAACCCCAAAAAACAAGCAGGGATCCCAGGCCTCAGAAGTTCCAGCAAGCTAGAAGTTCCAAGTGCAGAAAGGGATCACAGAACAATGAGTTTTTTGGTCACAGAAGTTCCCAAACTCATCTTTTTTCCCCATTAATAAAATCAATTGAGGGTATAAATTTGCCTCTCTCAGTATCACTTTGGCAACATTCTTAGATTTTTATGTTATATTCACATTGTCTTTACCTTGACATAATTATCATTTCTGTTCTTTTGCCTTTAATACAAGCATTATCCATAAAGTCGTCTTTATCTCTAAGTTCTATATTTTATCAGATTTTCCTTAAGTACTATTTTATTGCATTTTGATTTGTAATGTTTAAATTCCTGCCTTTCTGATTTTATTTATAACTAAGTCTTAGAATATGATCAGATATAATGAATGTTCTGTGGATTTCCATGCAGAGGACATATTTTTTCCCATTTGGTTATCTCTACATAGTCATTAGCCCCCAGTTTACATAACTCTCTATTTGAGCTTGAAACATCTTTGTTAGCTTTTTTAGGTGATTTCTCATATGCTGAATTGTGCTTTCAAAATTTTCCTCTAATGTTGACTTTTATCCATAATTTTTGCCGATCAGTTTTTCCTTTAGAAATTTAGAACTCAAAAATGAAAAAAATTTAAAGATCATACAGTCCAATTACCTTATTTTATAAACAAGGCCAAGTAGTGTGAAGTCATTTGCCCAAGCCTTTTAGAGGCAGTAAATAGCAGGGCCAGTATTCAAACTTAAACCCCTGGATCCAAACCCTGTGCTCTCATTATAACAACACTCCTAAACAAATTGTCTTTACCTCGTTTGATATTCTCTAATTTTGAACTTTTGTCTCATAATATCTGTAGTTCCTGGGAATCATATGAAACAGTAAATTTTAGCTCATCCTTTCCTGATATTCATAAGGATGTTTCTGCATTATTTCCAGTAGGGTTATTCTCATCCATTTAGTAACGCTTTTCTTTGTAACAGATTTCAACCTTCAAAAAAGTCATAAAATTGAAACATCTTTGACTTTGTTAAGTTTATCTTGTTAGAAATATAATCTTAATTCATAAAACTAAGAATTGGCAAGAACATGTGCTTTAAAGAGAACTCTATCTGAAGTCAAGGGATCCAGGTTTAAATCCTGGCTTTGCTACTTTCTCTAAGACCTGGGACAAGTGACTTTCCTTTTACAGGCTTAAGTTTCCTCATCTTTAAAGTAGAGGTTTTATTAGATAATCTCCAAGATCATGTCCAACTCTAAATCCTAAAATCTTTTCCCAGGCTCATCATAAACTACTACACATGGTTCCTATATTTCATACTGTCATTTCACATGTAATACTTTCATGCTGTGGTAGTCCAGCCTCCCACAGGGGATGGGGTCTTGGAGGTGGGACAGTGTAGGCGGACACAGCTTTCTATTCAACCCATAGCACAGTTTTCACAGGATAAAACTGCTCCACCTTGGCTGATGCTTGGCTTTATTTTATACCCTCATGATCACACATCTACTTGGCACACAGTTTCATTCTCAACATACTTGTTTCCATAGCTCCTAACAACAGATGTGAAGTCTAAGAGATAGCCAACAGAAACACTGTTGCTAAGTGTGGGGTCAGAGGGTAGAATCAACATGACCTAGATTTAGGTTGGGGAATTCTGAGCACAGATTTGTAGAAGTTTTAAACCTAGAAAAGAGGGTCCTATCTAAGTGGGTACATGAGAATCCTTGGGTTTAATTTTGTGAGTGGGATCTCCTGGTGGGACATCTGTAGGTGGGACACCTGCAAGCATGTTGCTCTCATCTATTTTTCCTGGGGAATAATCATAGCAATTCCAATAATAAGGGGATATCACTTCGGATAAGGAAAGTCACTTAGGGGGTTTCAGTGGATATTTCCATCCTTCCTAGGAGCCACTTTGTGACCTCCTGATTTCCATGAGTGACTGTGTCAAGACAATGTGGCTTGAGGACTCCTGGCACTTTCATATTCATTGTTTTTTCAACATTTTACTTTTCTACCCTCCCATTTGGGACAGAATTGTTGCCCTAGGGTTACCATCCTCTTATTATTCCCGTTCCCCCCCCTCTCATTCCAAACTAATGACATTCCAAATCAATGACATTCCAAATCAATGTATTATTCTTTCTCTCTTCCTTCCCTTCCTGTCATTTATTTGTTCATCCAGACAGCACTATTGGTCATTTGATCCTCCTGTGACAATTACCTACAAATTAGATTGTAACTAACCTCAGTTGCAAATTATTTAATTCCAAATATTTGATACCAAGTACATAAGTTTGGTGATACAGTTCTCTACTTGTCAATCATTGCCTCTTCTTGTTATTAGCTTCTCAAATAGGTATCATAATGCCTTCTCCCACTCCAACCCTGATCAGTCAATGAGTCCCTCCAATCCACTTGATGAGATTCCAGGGTATAATAAAACAATAATATGTAAGGGCATACCCTCTCAGACCCCATTTGGAGTTTTCTTGACAAAGATAATGGATTGTTATGCCATTTCTATCTCCAGGTCATTTTATAGAACGAGAAACTGGGGTAATCAGGGTTAAATGACTTGCCCAAGGTCACACAACTAGCAAGTGTCTGTGGCCAGATTTAAGCTTCTGAAGATGAGTCTTCATGATTCCAAGCCCAGTACTCTATCCACTATGCCTTCTAACTGCCCATCATAGAAGTAGCCTACATTATATAAAGAATATATCCCTCACCCAATGAATAACCTGACTTGATTTGTTAGCAGCAAATATGATAGCAGATGCCTGAGAAACATATGGGCAAAAGATACAATTGGCATAAGTCAGCAAAAGGCTGAGCATGAGAATTCAATGGTAGAAATATCATAAAGGAATTGAAAATGCAAATAAGGAAAGGATTCTGGGCTGGGGAGCCATGGGGTTTTGATCAGCCATTGCCAGACAGCTTATTCTGTCCTCTCCCATATGCTAATGTGGTAATAGATAATGTCCTCATGGACAGGGGAAAATCAAGCCAAATAGTTAGCTGAAAACGACAAAAAAATACTATTCAGTGAACTGAGTTGTTCCTTCCCTCACTAAATAAATGGAGTTCATGTGGTTGAAAGCCAAAGAGACCAGGAGAGAAAATGGCCCTAAAATGCAGCAGTGATCAGAAATTCCTGTGGTCATACAGAAGCCTTTCTTCCCCTTCAAGGGTTGAGGAACACATGTAGCCAGGTCAAGGGAGGAAGGAGGAGGGGCCCCATTTTCCTATCTTGATGATTACCCTGAGATCCTTGAATGGGAAAAGTCCTCCTGAATCTTCTGACCTGCCTCTGTACCCAGATTTTTTGGTTAAGGGAGTGATGCTGAGGCCAAGATCTCAGCAACTAAAGGGGGGGGGGTCGTCATCTTTATATCAGGACCAATCTTGGAGGTAATCCAGTTCAGAAAGTTCCAGGTGGATATGTAGACCAGGCCAGCTTATCTGACGAGTCCAGCCAAAACCCCAGCTTGCAATGCCATCCATTACATACGTTTTAGTCTCTCTGTCCTTGTATATAAATCATCTTCTTAGAACACTCTAACTCAGGACACACAACTGCTGATAGCTCTGAACACTATTGTCTCAGCTTACCTCTCCACTGTCTCCCTGGGATGTAGGACCAATCTCTAGGTCTATAGTTACCTGGTCACTCCCACCTTCAGTACACATGAAAGGTCCTCAGCTGGGGCTAGAGAGCTCTGTGTCCAGAATAAATGGTATAGACCCCCAGGAAGGTTCTGAGCATGAGGGAGAAACGTCAACTGAGAAGCCCTCCTGGGTCTTGGAACTGAACTTTCTAAGTGTGTGTTTGCCTACAAGGGAAGTTACTGGTTGTGCTGGTTAGCCTTTATTGAGGCTTCCCAACTGCCTTCCTCCTATACGATGATATAAATGGGCATATTGTGTGGCCTGGAAAAGGGCCCTGTTGGGTAGAATGATGGTTAGAATTAGGATGGGGGAAGGCAGTGGGGATCTCTGGACCCAGGATTTTAGAACCTTGTAGAAAAGGGAAGTGTCCAGGAGGAGGTTCAGTTGGGCTCTTGGAATCATGGGACTATAGGCTGGTGGCCTCAGGAGAGCAATTATTACCTAGCAAGTGTCCATGTTCTGGTCTGGGTAGCTCACACAAAGTTTATCCCCAATGAATGACCCCTTGGTTCCACTCAGTTTCATTGCATATTTCCAAATCAATGATCATAACCTTCACTTCCTATTCAATTGATGCTAGCAACCCAGCTACAGCCAGAGGACTATGTTAGAGTAGGCACTGAGGAGCCTAAGCCCTAGGATTCCCTGCCCTATCTCAAGCTATATGACTTTCTGTGACCTGCTATGACCTGCTATGCCCCACTGTGCCCTCAATTATCTCCCATAACTGTGTGAATCCATGAGCCCCATAAGTCCCTGTCTTCTTCCCTTAAACTTAATTGTACTTCATAGATATTGCCATTTTTAGAAGTTGAAGGTTTGTGGCAAAACTGTATATCTATTGGCACCATTTTTCCAACAGCATGCTCACATCATGATTCTGTTTCACATTTTGGTCATTCTCCCAGTATTTCAAATGTTTTCATTATTATTTTATCTGTTTTGGTGATCCATGGTCAGTGATCTCTGTTGTTACTATTGTCATTGTTTGAGGGTGCCATGAACCAGGCCCAAATAAGGCAATGGACTTCATCAGTAACCCCTCCCCCCCCCTTACTCCAGACAGAGGAGGGAGGAAGAGCTCCCTTTGGGCTTCTGGGCAGAGGGGCAGGTGATGGTAGAAATGTTCTTGGACACATGTGGAGAGAGGGTAGAGAGCAGCCCTCTCTGGCACATGTGCCACAGGTTCATCAACATGGATCTATGGGAAAGTCTAGTTAAATAGGCCTTACAAAAGGAAGGAGGGAGAGAGGAAATACCTATTTTGTTCAGCAAATGAGACATCATGGAGAATACCTATCATGTGGGAAGAATATATATCTGCAAACAAATGAACATGGTGTGACTAATGAGCAAGATGGACTAGAGATCTCAATGTAAGGAGGTAAATTTTGCTATACACATGCACACATATGTAAATAGATATTTTATTTCTATATATAAGGTAGGGTGAAACCTCATCATCATAATATGACTTTGGAATGATATATCTTATTTTTTTTAGCTTAGACAAAACTCTATTTTACACATCCCTTAAGACGTCTTTCCAAACTGGGACCAGCAGCCTCCACCGGCTGGTCTCATCACAGCCTCCGGGCCTCGCGTTCTGACTCTAGCAGGGTGAGCACATCCCCTTCCTGCACTGGACCCTTCATATTATGGATGATGGACCGGCTCCTGTCATCCATGAACTCTACACGAACCTGGGTGCATTGGCCCTGAGAACCAGTCCTACCCAGTACATTGGTGACCCTGGCCAACTTGATGGGCTGCACACGTCCTGTGTGCATGATGGCGGCATGAAAAGAAGAAGAGGGACGAGAGCTATATCTTATTTAAAAGACATAAGATAGGTTAAAACAAAAAAGATGAGCGTAACATCGCATATTAAGAATATATGTAAGGCAGCTGGGTGGCTCAGGAGATAGAGAGCCAGACCTACCGACAGGAAGTCAAATCTGGCCTCAGACACTTCCCAGCTGTGTGATCCTGGGTAAGCTACTTGATTCCAGTTGCCTAGCCCTTACTGCTCTGCTGCCTTGGAGCCTATACTCAATATTGATTCCAGGATAGAAGGTAAGTGTTGCTGGGGAGGGCGGGGTTAGAGAATGTATGTGCATTTCTCATAGCATAATAATATTCTGTCACATTCATATGCAATAATTTGTAAGTGTAATTGAATAAGGCTCTCACACTAAAAGAAATTATGAAAGGGATGGTTTCATAAAACCCTGGGACAATTTGTATGAACTGACATAGACTGCAGTGAGCAGAACCAGGAGGGGGGAAATGTCATATCATAACAGCAATAATGTAAAGGCAAACAACTTTGAAAGACTCAAGACTCTGATCAATGCAGTGACCTACCACAATTCCAAATGACTCATAATGATGAATGCCACCCACCTTGATGAACACAAGAAATAGAAGGATATAAGCAGTTCTGGACATGGTCATTATGGAAATGTGTTTTTGCTTGACTATTGTTATTGCTTGATTCTTTAAGAGAGTTTTGTTTTTTTTTCTTTTTTTTTCCTGAAAGAGACAGAGTGAGAGAAAATACTTAATGAAAAAATGGATATTTCATTTAAAATTTTTTAAAGAATATATACATATATATAGTTATAATGACTATAATGAAATTTAAGAATTAGAGCAGAGAAACATGAGATAACATTTGGGTGAGAATCAAGAGTCAGAAACAATAGCAATATTGTCATCAAAGTACATTATAGACACCCATACAACAAAGAGATGAGGAGTCTAGGAGACAGACTTAAATCTGTTTCCTATTTTTTTTTATTTAAGTCTTCTCAATTGGGAGGAAGGGTAGGGACCACAAATGGAGGAAAACTGCAGCTAGGAAATGCTGGCTCAGGTACAGGCCAGGATTGTTCTGTGAAAAACATGGGCTTGGTAATGAGGACACAAGAATCTAGAGACTGGCTGATGAGAAGAGTCAATAGACCAGAAATAGGATCAAAACCTAAATCAGCAAAGCCCAAGCTATCAAGAAGCCAAGATATTTAGGTGGGGGGAGGACTGTTGGAGAGGGGAGTTATTCCAAATAAACAACACAGGGTCAAGTGTGACAAAATGTTCTCTCAATTTACCCACTTAGTGAATAGGCTCTGTGCGCCTTTTCAGCACCCTCTTTGCATCTGGACTGACCCTCTAGCTTCCTCTGAATGCCTACACAAGATGGTTCAGGCAGCTTCCAATTTCACCATCTCCATGGCAACAGAGGTAGTGGACACCATCGGCCATTGTCCAGAGATCAAAATTTCATAAGCAAAATCAACAGCCTGCTGATTGTTGCTTATAGGGCAGTGCTATATCTCCTGTCACCACCCTGAAGTTTGGCGCTATTTCTTATTAATAGGTATGCTCTGGGTTTGGCGCATACCTGATAGATGTACTTGCCCAATGGCAAGAGTGCAGGAACTGGATAATGGTACCTAGGGGAGACAATGCAAGCATTCGCCAATCATTCTGGATTTGTCAATCATAGGTCATCCTGTCCACTCCCAACCTTACTTCAAGAAAAGGCAGCTTCAGAAAGTATGATCCCTTATGGAGGAGAGAAGTATCATCTATGGACTCTCCAAGGCACTGACCACAGAGCCCAAAAAAAATGATACCTTGGGGAAACTCCCTAAAGAGTCAGAAGAGGAGGACTTCTAGTAAACAGGAGTTGTGAGTTACCTCTTTGCCACATGTTATCTATAAGTGTTTCACAGAAGTATTTGTCCTTTGTGGCTCCTCTCTGCATTGACCCTGTGTATTAGTTATTGTAACCTAATTACCCTATTTGAGAATGTAACTTATATGAGAATGTAACCTAATCTTAAGGGGAGGGATGTTTTTGTAACTATTATTCTTGCTACATCATCTTAGTGAATACCTTTTCTAAAAAAACTAGTTGAGGCCACTGACTGATTATCAGTGGAGTGCACACCAGTAGGGGGTTCATGACTAATGGTATTAGAAACCCATCCCTCTAATTTACTACCGGGAGTCCCGAGACTAGTAGCAGCCAGCCACCCTCTGGGAACCCAACATGAATTCTAGTAAGTTGGGGAAAGTGGCTCCACAAGGGATGGTATACTCTAGAGATATTTTTCTGATACCTCCTCTTGGCATAGGGATTGCCCTGCACTCTCAAATTTGCCAGGAGGCCCAGGAAATTAGAAAGGCCTTGAGCACATGGCATACAACCTCTCTTTGGAAGAATAAGCCTACTAATCTCAGGAGAACTTTTTACTGGGCTTGCCCCAGGCCAATGAATTCTAGGAATAAAAATTAATGAGTAGTAGAAAGATACTATTCCCCACTTCAATGGGGAGTATCTGCCCATGAAATCATAGATCCTCAAAAACCAATTACTTATACTAATTATTTTCCTAATAATGAGCCATTTTTTAGTAATCCTTGGATTCTTGGTATAAATTCTACTTCTTTTACATAATAACTAAATATATACACATATTGCTTTATTCAATTTGCCAGTGTTACATTTTTGTATAGGTACACATTAATAATGGCAACTCTATAAGCCTAAAATGTATTCAATGCTAATTGGCATTGGTACAGCTACACTTGGGAGTTCACTAGACCAATGAAGTTATAGATGTGGTTCCTGCCCACACTATTAGTGACATTGAACTCCCATTTTTTCTCTGCTTTATCTATGCCAAAATTGGGGATCAAGACTATATTTGCCTCATTGAACAAATTAGTTAGAATGCTATTGTCTTTTTTCATTTTTGAAAAGTTTTTATAATATAGGAATTGTTTATTCTTTGGATGTTTGATAGAATTCATTTGTGAATCTACCTGGTCCTCATGTCTTTTTGCAAAACAACCCATTAATGCTCTGTTCAATTGATCATTCTGTGATTGGTCCGTTGAGACTATTTCTTAGTTTTTCAAATTACATCCCTTACATACTTTTTAATATTCTCATTTGTTGATCCACAGAAGCATATTAATTTTTGAAAAATATCTTTATTATTTATTCTTTGTCACTTCCCCTTTCTCATTTCTATCATTAGATTTTACTTGCTCCTTTGATTAAATTGATTAGTGGTTATTCAATTTTATTGAAGATCTCTGTTCTCTTTACTAATTCATTCATTCCTTTATTTTCTATTTTACCACTTCATCCTGCATCCTGTGATGATATTCTGTGCTTTCTGCTAGCATATTAGCTTATTCATTTTGTAATTTCTTTCATTACCTTTTTCTCTCTTCTTAATATAAGCATTCTGGGACATAAACTTACCTCTGAGTATTGCTACAGTGGCATCAATAAATTATGATAAGTTGTATTTATATTGTCACATAATTTCATTGTTTCTTTCATTTTGTCTTTAATCTGAGCATTAGTCTGAAAGTCACTTTTAGTCTCCATGTAAGCTGTATGTTTTCATTTATTTTCCTTGAGTACTATTTTTATTTGATTGCATTCCTATCTGAAAATGTAATGTCAACATGTCTGCCTTTCCAAATGTATAATTTCTTTGTGCCCTAGAATACAATTAATGTTTATGAATGATTAGTGGGAATGTTTTAGACATTCATTTTCCCATTCTGCTGTGCACTTGTACAAAATCGAACTTCCTCAGATCTTTGAATTCTGTTACTTTGTTTTTATTTAATTTCTCCTATTCTATGAGTGAGGTTTTTTAATCTGCTAATAATAATTTTCTTATTATTTTTAATCATCAATTTTTCCCTTACAAATTTAAATGCACAGACTTTTATTTACCAGAAGATGTCCACCTGAAAAGAAACTTGGAGACTCGCAGCTAGTAAACCTTCACACTCTACTGAAGAACACAGACCACAACATCTAAAGACCTTATCCAAAGCCATATAGGTAGCAAGTATCACAGCCAAGATCCAAACCAAATCCTCTAACTCCAAGTCCATCCTCTTTACACTACGGTAGGCTGAGAGAACTGGAGGACTCACCTGTACTTTTTCTCTCTCTCAGTGCTTTCTCATTTAAACTCTGGAAATGGTGATCTACAATACATTTTAGTGCGTCCTCTCAAACAAGTATTTTTCCCATCGGGTGTGTTTCCTGTAGGCAATATATCATTAAGTTGTTTTCATCCATTTGAGAAAGGTTTTTCTTTTAATAAGTGAATTCAATCTGTTCATAGCCACAGTAATAACACTTTAAATTATCCTGTGCTTTGTCAAATGAAATACAATCTACTAACTTCTTTATATTCACAAATACTGAGAAGGCAACACAATATGGTTTAAAAATATAATAATATAATATAGTAGTCTCTCAGTGATCGAGGATGACTATTGTCTTTGTGCAGTTTCGTCTACGGTATGGTTTAAAATGGGGACTGAAAAAGCATTAAAGTTGGAGTCGCAGAACTCCAGTTTCAATCCCCACCCTGCTGCTTACTCCCTCTAGTTGACCAAATTCCTTTCCATTGGTGAACCTCACTTTCATCTTTAGCATGAAGGCATTGCACTTTATCCTTGATATACTTTTCAGCTCTAAACTATAAACTCCTTTTTCAATCCTAACATGCCTGTCACAAGATAATTATAATAATATTATAATATTAGCTCTTGGGTTTTGGAAAAAAATTGATTTTGCCTTCTTTTAATTTGCTACCATCATCATGAGAGAGCATCATGGCTTTGAAATTAGCCTCCTCCCTTTTTCCCTGAGGTTGTTTGCTCTCATTCTTGTGCTATGCCACCCCAAATTAACTTTACCAACTAGGAGATAGATAGGCTTCATTTGAGATCACTCTTCTCCCTCTTCCTCCCAGAAGCCCATTTGAATTACTCAATTGTTAATTGAAATATTGTATTTTTTAATCATCCTAAGGTGATTACCTTGAGAAAACTAGTTAATCATAGTTATGAAGCATCGTTTGTTCCCTTCCCAACTTTGTATGTCAAAAACTGCTCTAGGAGGCTTTCTTATTGGCACAGATACTCAATTCCCCAATGCTTTTCACTGGCTGCATTGTTTTGGTACAAACTGTGGTCTCACATAAACCTACATAGCTCCCAGATGGTAAAAAGCTCTGTAGCTATGCCATTTATGCCACTGCCTGTTCCAGAGTTGTGGGATCTAGAGCTCGGGGAACGATCAGTCTATACTCCTTTGCCCAATAAACAGTCTGATTTGAACAATTATCTGTGAATATGGTAGACTATTCCTTGACTCAGCATATTCTTGATAAATATATTGGTCTTACAGGTACAGTTGGCATAAGTCAATAAGGGGATGAATGTAGGAATTCCATAGGGGAAATTAGTCAAAGAACTAAAAAATAAAGGTGGTATCAAGGAAGGCCTCTGGTTTGGAGGCCATGCGGCGTGGCCAATTCAGCTTTCTCCTATGATCTGATATGATTAGAGGAAAGGATGCCCATTTATGGGTAAAAATTAAGCCAAATAGTAGCCATTGAAGGGAAATGTCAAAAACTAGGTTTCTTCATCAGCTAAAGAAATGGAGCCAACAGAATTTAAAACTGAAAGACTAAAAAAGAAAAGGATCCTGAGAATTCCTGCCAGAAATGTGCCTGGATGGGAAGGGAAGGTTGGAAACACCTGTCAGGGAAAGGACCACAGCCATTGTGGGGGTAGGAAACAACTGAAGAAAGGTCAAGGCAAAAGGGGTCCCATTTACCATTGGAGATGCCCTGTTTTGCCTGAATGGAAGAAGTTCTACTCTTTGGAGCCACCTGTCTCCCTGATATCCCTCTATGAGGCTTAATATGGGGTTACTGGCTTGTGAAGGTAGGTCAACAAACACAGCCTCATCTCCAATCTTGGATGCAATCCATTCCAGAAAGGTCCACACAAGTTGGTGATATCTGTCAGCATGAACATGTTACTGCTTTTGCCCTTGTACATAAGTGGCCCACCACTATTTCCTTGCATAGAAGGGAACCCCAGGGACCCTTCATTCCTGCTCCCTACCTGATATGTGCATGGTCCTCTCAGCTCACAAGGTCACTATGAACACACAGTCATTGTTCCCTTGGGATGCATGTGGAGAGAGAGACAGAGACAGAGACAGAGACAGAGACAGAGACAGAGAGTGACAGAGAGAGACAGAGACAGAGAGATAGACACAGACAGACAGACAGAGACAGAGAGAGAAACAGAGACAGAGAGAGAGACAGAGAGACAGAGAGAGACAGAGACAGAGAGACAGAAAGACATAGAGACAGAGAGAGACAGAGACAGAGAGAGAGACACAGAGAGACACAGAGAGAGAGAGATCAAAGGCACTCCGGAAGAGATTGTAGTCTGGGGAGACTCTGGACATGAAATAAAGGAGTCAGCAGATCCCACATCTCCTGTGTCTGGAGAAAGAAGTCCAGGCATGAGCTTATGAAGAGAAAAAGAGTCTGCATGTACTAATTGATCCTCATGAGAGTACGGCAACTGTCCCATATACCTCCCAGAAAACCACATGAATGGCATTTTGGTGGATTAAATAAGTAGCTCATTAAATAAAATCACAGATAAAATTAGATAAAAGATATTCTTAGAATTAGGAGGAAGGGTTCTAATTAACTGAAAACTGAGATCTCTGCCATGGTCAGCTGGGCTTAGGTACCTCAGCATCTGAGGGTGCTAGGGAAGGATGTTAACTGGCAAGTGTCAAGCACACAGGTTATGTGAGTGAATGGATCTATGAAATCAGTCCCACAGCATAGTACAAAATTAATTATTTTAACTGTTGCTCCCTATAGACTAACTACTGGTTACAAAACTATAGCCAAAGAGATCTGGTCAGACTGGTCATCAAAGTCCCATTTCAAAATCTATGTCTTCCTGAAACCCCCAAATATGCTCTGACTGCATGACCTCTAGGGCCAGCCTCTAGGACCCTGCCTTCCCTTCTCATCACTCTGGGATCCCCTAAAGCTCTCTATACTCTATACTCTATATATATAAAGAATGTGATGCTTTAAAGCCAAGTATAGTGTCAAGAACAACAAATATCCCCTCCCAACCCTGTACTTGGCTCTGTCCTGTCCCTCTCCTTGGATCTCTCCTAACCTATCCTGCTCCTGATTCTACCCCCACCTTCCTTTGCACTTCCTTTGCACCCACTTCCTTTGCTCAAGCTTTGCCTTA
This sequence comes from Monodelphis domestica, assembly GCF_027887165.1. NCBI lineage: Eukaryota > Metazoa > Chordata > Mammalia > Didelphimorphia > Didelphidae > Monodelphis > Monodelphis domestica. Next base: position 5,933,770 of record NC_077231.1, read on the forward strand.
TCCCTAATTCTACATACCAAGAGTTTCCTGATAGACACCACACACCCTAAGAAATGAAACACTTAAGAAAAGCCTCTAGGAAATATTAGCCTGCTTCATGTACCAATAAAGCTTCCTTTAAAGATCTGGGTGGGAGAATCAAGAGGCATCATCCCTTTAGACCAGAGATGAGTGGCTCCTTTGAAGGAGGTACTTGTCTATTGCCATTTGCTGCACTGGTTGAATTAGTGTTACCTTCTTTATTCATTCCTAATATTCTGATTAAAGTTTTAATACAATATTCTTTAGAAATGAGAAATAAGAGGGAAGCTGGGTAGTTTAGTGGATTGAGAGCTAGGGCTAGAGATGGGAGGTCCTGGGTTCAAATTTGGCCTCAGACACTTCCTAGCTGTGTGACTCTGGGCAAGTCACTTAACCCACATTGCCTAGCCCTTACCACTCTTCTGCCTTGTAATCAATAGACAGGATTGATTCTAAGATGGTAGGTAAGGTTTACAAAAAATAGAAATGAGAAACACAAGGAAGATGATAAGCCAGTGGGGAGTAGAACATTGCAACCATAAGGTCAGATTCAGTCATCTATATATGTTTTTAATCCTGCAATTCTAGTGAAACAGGCATTGCCATCCACAAAGGGACAGAGTCATGGAGAGGGAGGCAGCCAGCCTCCAAGAGAGCCAGAGACAATTTGGTGGTTATCCAGTACACACTCTGCTCTTGGATGCTATAAACAGAAAATATGGAGAAGCATTTGGTTTGACAGTATCTTAGTCCTTCCTAGTAAATATACTACATTCAGTTGATATCTTGAAAGATTTCCTGGGAGGCAGTTTCTAAGAAAGACCGAGAGTATTTCCTATTGACTAAAGTAAAATTAAATTTTATACTGGCTTTAAGACAAAGGTCAAATTGGCAGGACTTCATCAGCCTACTCAATACTGGCCCAAGCCAAAGCTCTAGCCAAGTATGATTTCATCAGCCTACTTAACAGTTCAGTGAATCTGTCATACCATTGGGTGGGAAGCTTGTTCCCCCAGAGCAAATACAATCCCAACCTTGTCTGTCCATCCAGCTTCACATTTCTCACCCATGTCTCTCTCAGTCAATTATCCATTGGGAGCCAGTCTACCCAACATACTGGATGCTCCTCCTTCTGATACTCCTCACGTCATGTGGGTACCAAGCCATTAGCTAAGCTATCCATTTGCTATCCTCACTCTCACCGCATAACCAACTCACCCCCTTTTCCCACCATGCAAGCCTTTGATGAGATAAGCTCTTAGAGCACTTCTCATGTGCAGGTCAAAATTGGTAAAGCAGTCAACAAACATTTATTAAGCCTTTACACAATGTGCCAGACATTTGCTAAATTCTAAAGGATACAAAGAAAGACCAAAAAAAAAAATAGTCCCTGATTTCAATGAAATTACATTTTATGGGAGAAAAGAGAAGGGAATAATAGGTAAATAGGTACATATACATATATGCATACATACATGCAGTAGATGGAAGATAATTTCAGAGGAGACAGAACTAGCAGCTGAGGGGGGAAGAGTAGGAATCACTGGGGAAGATTTCCTGCAGAAGGTGAGAATGTAGCTGAGTCCTGAAGGAAGCAGGAAAAACAAGACAGAGGGGAATGGGGTAGAGTGTTGCAGGCATGAGAATAGTCGATGCAAAGGCATGGAGATGAAAGATGAATTGAACTGCAAAACAGACTAATGGAACTATATCATAAAGTGGTGGAAAAGACCAGAAAGCTAGGAAGGAGCCTGTTTGTGAAAAGATTGAAATGCCATACAGAGGAAATCATATTTGATCTTAGAGGTAATAGGGAGTCACTGGAGCTCACTGAGGAGAAGTGTGACACAGTCATACCTGAATTTTAGGAAAACCACATCTGCAGAAGAGTGAAAGCTATAATGCATGGGAAGGAACTTGAAGGAGGGAAATTAGGCAGAAAGCTATTGCAACTCACCAGGAAAGAAGTGATGAGGGTCCAAGGGTGGAAACTATAGAAGTAAAGAGAAGGGAACATCTATGAGGGCTACTATGAAAAAACTATGAAAGTTGAAACAAAAAGACTGGACAAGAGATTGGATATGTGAGCTGAATAAGATTGAGGAGTTGAGGGTAATCTATAGGATGGTGGTTGCCTCATTAGTAATAAAGCAGGATAGTCATGTGGAGGGTTTGAAGGGAAAGATGATGGGTTCTGTTTTGGGCCTGTTAAGACTGAGACGCTTGCAGAATATCCAGTTCCACAGATCCATGAGATAGTTGATGATTTTAAATTATATATGCTGTAGCTTACTGACACCTGTCCCTATGCATGATGAATAGACCCTAGAGATCCCTAACTTTTAGGCACGGAGCTTTTGAATGAATTCAGTTATGTCCAACTCTTCATGACTCCATTTGAAGTTTTCTTAGCAAAGATACTAGAGTGTTGCCATTTCCTTCTCTAGCTCATTTTACAAATGAAAAATTAAGGCAATCAGCTTTAAGTGATTCACGCAGGGTCACATAGCTAGTAAGTGGATGAGGCAAGATTTGAACTCATGAACATGAGTTAGGAAGTATGGAGCATCAACAGGAGAATTGTTCAGTACAGACCGTTATGATAGTTTGTCCTAAACACATTCAAAATCCTAACCACAAAAACGATGTGTAGTACTCCAACCAATGTGGAAAGCAATTTAAAATGCAATGAAGTGGCCAAAAATAATAAGTTAATATTTGTAAAAGTGCTTAGCTGCACTGCTTGGTAAATAGTAGATGCTTAATAAATGCTTATTCTCTTTCCCTAAATGATCTTTGCTCTTGACCCTGGGAATACATTGCTAAATGTATGTCCCAAAGAAGTCATTCATAAGAAGAAGACCTCCACATGAACTACAATAGTTATAATATCATTTGTTTTGAAATAGCAACTAGAAACACAACTGGAAAGGAAATTCCCCTATCAAATGGAGAATGGTTAAATAGACTGTAGTACATGAATGTTATGGAATATTACTTTCTTTAAAAATTGGTTAATATAAAGAATATAGAGAAGCATGTGTCACCTGAACCTGAAAGAATACACCATTCTGGATTCTGAAGGGAGAAAGTGTCTTGGAAGAAGCTAATATGAAGTCAAAAACTTTTATCCCTATCTCTAGCTTATTTCACTAGGGACTTCTGAGAATTTCTCCTTGAGTGAGATCTGAGAATCTCTCTCTTGGTTGAGCTGAGTTTCCTCATTCATTCTAGGATAGCTCATTCTTCCTGTATTGTCTGATAAATATTATGTGTGTATATTCTCTAATTGCTATTTTGCTATATCTTGGATAAATGATTAGTGTTGTTTTTGTTATTTGCTATGTGTGTTCATTGCAGAAATAGCATTTGTGGGATGGGAGTCAAGACAGAAACTTCAAGTCAAAAGGGCTTAAAAGACTGCCTGCCCTTTGATCAAGCCATAGCACAGCTGGGTTTATACCCCAAAGAGATAATAAGGAAAAAGACCTGTACAAGAATATTCATAGCTGCGCTCTTTGTGGTGGCAAAAAATGGGAAAATGAGGGGCTGCCCTTCGATTGGGGAATGACTGAACAAATTGTGGTATGTGTTGGTGATGGAATACTATTGTGCTGAAAGGAATAATGAACTGGAGGAATTCCGTGTGAACTGGAACAACCTCCAGGAAGTGATGCAGAGTGAGAGGAGCAGAACCGGGAGAACATTGTACACAGAGACTGACACATTGTGGCACAATCAAATGTAATGGATGTTTCTACTAGCAGCAATAATCCAGGACAATTCGGAGGGACTAATGAGAAAGAACACTATCCACATTCAGAGGAAGAACTGGGGGAGTAGAAACACAGAAGAAAAACAACTGCTTGGTCACATGGGTCCAGGGGATATGATGAGGGATGTAGACTCTAAAGAATCACCCTAGTACAAATAATAATATGGAAATAAGTCTTGATCAATGACACATGTAAAACCCAGTGGAATTGCACGTTGGACCAAGGGAGGGGGGGGTGGGAGGAGGAGAGGGAAAGAACACGAATCTTGTAATCATGGAAAAAATATCTTAAATAAATCTACTCGGCAAGTTAAAAGAAAGAAAGAAAAGAAATTAATTATTTTTTTTAAAAGAAAGAAACTTTAGGTAATTTCTTCCCCGTTAAGGACAAGTAATCAGGAGCATAATTTGAACCTAAAAACTATTTCCCCTGGACTAACAATATTTAAGAGGAAAAAAAAAAGATAGTTTCTAGTCCAATACACTCCCTCTTTGAGGAAAGCAGAGTGGCCAGCTTCTGACTCCTACCTCCTGCTTCCCTTCTTGGCAGCAATCAAAGTCTCCTCTCCTTTGGGGAAGGGAGGGAAGGATTGTAGAGATGTGTAGTCTTGTCTCCCTTCAAGGAACATCTAAAATGACCCATGTGAGCACACCATAACTTTCATGTGCAAAACAGTACACAGGGGGCAGCTGGGTGACTCAGTGGATTGAGAGCCAGGCCTAGAGATGGGAAGTCCTGGGTTCAAATCTGGCCTCAGACACTTCCCAGCTGTGTGACCTTGGGCAAGTCACTTGACCCCCATTGCCTAGTCTTCCACTCTTCTACCTTGGAACCAATACACAGTATTGATTCCAAGACAGAAGGTAAGAGTTCAAAAAAAAAAAACCATAGTACACGCGCGCACACACACACACACACACACATATACTTCTTACTCATGAAAAAACTTATATGAACTGATGCAGAATGAAGTAAACAGAACCAGGAAAACAATACACAATGACTACAGCAACATAAATGGAAGAACAACAACCAACAAATAATTTTAAATGAATATTGTAAAATTACAATAGTCTTGGTTTCAGAGAAGATCTATGAGAAGATACCAGAAGTGGTGTTTGGGAGAGGAATCCACAAAGGTGAGACATTGCCTATATTTTCAGATGTTTTTTGTATTGATTGGTTTTGCTGACTTTTTACCTCATCTTCCTCTTAAAAAAATATCTTTGATCTAAGTGATGGTTCCTGGGAATGGTAGAGGAAGAGATATAAAGGGAAATTATGTCAAAATAAATATATCAATAAAACATATTTCAAACCAAAAGAAAGTGCTGAATCATTTTCCAGGATATAGGACAATCAATTGCTGTGGTATTCTGGTCTTACCTCATTGTCTTTCTGACCAGTCTGTTGATGAAATAACTCTACAAGCTACCCATTCAGCTGAAGTTATGACCTGGTAAGAGAAACTCTACTTATGTTCCAGATAAACTTGAAGATCACTAAAGGAAAAAAACAAAAAACCATGGACTTGGGGCAGTTAGGTAGCACAATGGATAGAGTGCCAGGCCTGGAGCTGGGAGGACCTGGGTTCAAATCTGATCTCAGGCACTTCTTAGCTGTGTGACTCTGGGCAAGTCCCAAATGCCTAGCCCTTCCCATTTTTCTGCCTTGGAATCAATACTTAGTGTTGATTCTAAGCCTGAAAGTACAATTAAAAAAAAAAAAGAAGAAGAAGAAGCATGGATTCTCTTGCTTGTAAGTCTTGCTAATTCCCGTGTCATACAATACCTGGCATGCAGAAGGTGTTTAACAAATGCTTACTAATTAACTCATAACATGGATAGCATTTCTAAGGAAGCCAGCTGTTTTTGCTGCTACTGAGATGCATAATACAGGCAGGAATATAGCTAATGGGAACTGGCTCAGAAGGTATTGACCCCACTTTGGTCTTAGCCATAGTTGATTTTAGATGGTAAGTGGGGCATTATTGGAGTCGAAAATAATTTCATCATCCAAGTTCCACAGAGATTCTTTCCAGTGCTGACGTCCTCTTGATACAAGATGCAAAAAGGATAGTCTAACAATGTCAAGGTTTGACTGAGTACAAAAAGAATTTTCTAACCCTTAGTCAGATAGAAGACTGGGATCTGGGAGCCTGAATCCAGCAAGAAGAAGAAAAGGTGAACAGATTTCATCTTAGCCTGGGCCTTCTGCTGGCTTCGATGGCAACCAGGTTGTGGATGGTTGCGTTGCCATTAACTAGTAATTAAAGAGCTTTGCTTTCTTCCCTGCCTAGCAGCTGCAGTCCAGCAGGTGGTAGAAGAGAGCAACAGATGATAATAGTGGCTGCCTAGTCAAAGACAGACCAATAGATAGGAGCAGAGAGCAGCTCAGCAGATGTGGAATTAGCCTGTGGTAGCCACAGAGGTATAATAGGTACTGGGAAATCGAGCCAAAGAAAACATCGTGGCAGAGAGGCAGAGCTACAGAGCTACCAGCTATCAGTGGAGAAATCAGAACGCTGGATGTTCTCTCCATCCCAGGAAGCATGAATTGCCACAAACATATAGGTGGGCTGGCCACCTGTTTCTGGGTGCTATTCCATTCATGTTCTCCAGTCACTTCAAGTGCATTCTCCCCAAGCTGGTAACTGCTGTGGTAACCAGGAGCAGAGTGTGCCCCATATATGTGGAGGGAAATCTTTCTTGCTACATGTTTAATTATCTCTTTAACCCCTTACCCTCTGTCTTAGAAGGGCTATTAAGTGTTGATTCCAAGGCAGAAGAGGGGCAAGGGCTAGGCCACGTTGATTAAGTGGCTTGCCCAGGATCACATGGCGACTAGCTACATGTTTTCTTATCCTGTTATAGGAATGGTTTTTTGCTTAGAACTCATGTATTCCTGTTGACACAAAAGAAATGCATGTAACCTCTGTCTCTGAGCCCATTGGTATAGGCCTCTCTCCTTACGGGTGGGGATGAAGCTTGAGGGGCAGGATTGAGTTTGTGAGAGAGGAGACTTCAATTCTTATCCAGTCTTCTTTGGGATTCTTCAAGCTTTGATTCTTCGGGCACTTCTGGCTTCCCACTTCAAAAGAGAAGATGGAAGCCATCAACCCTGCGTCAGGTGGCTGAAGGCAAAAAAGACTCTGGAAAGAAGTGAGAGGAACAATAGGCAGTCTCCAGCATGGCCCCGGATTGCTATTCTAAAGACTTTAGGGAGTTTGCCCTTGAGAGAGATCTAGGGCGCTTGGTTGAGCTGAGTTATCTCACTCTTCATGGGAGAACTTCTTAACTTGTGTTGTCCGATATAGATCCTCCTGTGTATGCCTCCTCTGGTTTCTGGTTCGCTATGGTTCGTATAAATGGACTTCTTTGCTACTCACTTCATATGTTCATTGGGAAAGTGTTCTTTGGAAGGAAAGGGCTCAAACCTTGCATGGTGTCCTCCATCCACCTAAGACAACAGAGCAATCAGAATTTACATGGAACCAGATCGTATCCCCTGGACAAAGGATATTTAAGGGAGCGGACATACTTCAAACCTGATAGCACTCTCCCTCTAAAGAGAGCACTTGGCTGCCTCTGACCCCGACCAGGATCCGGCTTCTCCTCCCAGGAGGAATGAAAGTCTTCCATGAAGAAGTGGAGGAAGGGGAGGCTAGAGATGTCTATTCTGTGGCCCCTCAGGTCACACAGTGGCACTCCCATGCTACAGACAGTGAGACGGCGCCTGCCACACATAGACCTCACTATACATGGGGACTCTCTAAACCACCTTTTGAGCTTGGCGTGTCAAAATTCGCCAAAAAAACAAGCATAACGCAGATGGTGTGTCACTTCCAGGAAAAAAACCTAATTTCATGATATTTGTAATTTAAATAACAAAAATGTATAATTGTAATATAAAACTATTGAATAAACCCAAAACTAATTACTTAACTTACCTGCTTAGTAACTTCTTTGTTCATCTGTCAGTCCGTTTCTTTTGTTGGTCTTGATATTATTTCACTTGTGTGGGGAGCCCTGAACTAAGCTAAGTGAGGGGGAGGGGAATTCTTTAACTAACCTGCCTATTAGTGACTTTTTTGTTGCTGAATTTCATTGGCTGAATCTTCAGATGAAGGTTGGTATTTTGTACACTTCAAACCCAAGCAAGCGCTACTATCTTCATCTGTCAGTCTGTTTCTGTTGTTGATTTTGATAGTATTTAAATATCAAAGGAGCCTGGGCTCCTTCCACGTGCACTCCTCCTCCCCAACCCCCTGGGAGCCACACACACCCCAGCCACCTGGCACCCGCCACCCGCCGCTGCCCCCCTCTTCTATCTAGACTCTGCATTGGATATGCTCAATAATTCTGACGAGGGCCTTATATGTGTGTAGATGTATATGTGCTTGTGTGTATGTGTCTGTGTACCATGCTTGAGGCTGATGCTTAATGCCTCATTGAAAAAAGGTATCTCCAGGGTGAAATATGACCCAGAATCTTTTCTGATTTTAAGACATCCATCCATCCATCCATCATACTTAAGGAGGGCCTGTAGGGACATGTCTAGTTCCACTACATGCTTTTTCACTAAGAAGGGATAGACGCCACGGTGTAGCCCCAGTACTAAGAGTGGACCTTAGTACAATCAGAGCTCCTGCATGGGTCATTTTCTTGGCAGGACATACAGTATTTTGAAGGGGTTGGATTAAGTGCTCATGCTTGAGGGGAGGGAGCTGTGTGTCTGGCTCTCGCTACTCTCACTATTGGGGGCCACACCATGGAATCTTCTCGGCTTTACATTTCTCGATCATTTGTGTCTACAAATACGTGAGCTGCTCTAGAAGGCAAGTTTGAGGAAATCTGCCTGTTCCTTCTCGTTCAGCGTATCCTTCATTGGGGCCTAGGTTCTTCTCAGAGGGATACTTGGAAACATGGAAAAGACATGCATAGGCCAATAGTTGCTGATGGGGAAAGGTCAGAGTATAAGGCCAGGAAGCTGGACTTTCATTTCTGGCTAAAGTCTTAAATATATTATTAAAAGAATGGTTTAAGAGTATTCCAGATTTCAAATCCGGCCTCAGCCACTTCCTAGCTGTGTGACCCTGGGCAAGTCACTTGTCCCCCATTGCCTAGCCCTTACCACTCTTCTGCCTTGGAGCCAATACACAGTATTGACTCCAAGACGGAAGGTAAGGGTTTATTTAAAAAAAAAAAGAGTATTCCAGAAAGGGAAATAATGATCACTGAGAGCAGCATGGTTACATTAACAACAGGCTATATACATATTTTACAGGGTGCAAAGATCTGTGGAAGATAGATCAAACTATGGAAGATCAGGGGAAGGTCATTAACATATCATTACGGAATTCAGCAGGGCACTAGAGGTTATAAAGAAAGGCAAAAACATAGTCTCTGCCCTCAAGATGTTCCATGCTAATGAAAGAAACAACATGTAAACAGGTGCATACAAGATACAGACAGTAAATAATTGTTTAAAATATAATGAGAGAGAAAGGAATGATGGCCTGAATGAGCACTGAAAGCTGGAGGGCCTAGAGATCAAGGAAGAAAAAAAGAAAAAGTTTAAAAGTTGGGGAATAGAAAAAGATAGAATGATGGAGATGGTGAGTGGATGAAGAAATTTTAGAATTCTTTTTCTTAAAATATGTTTTTATTGATACCTTCTGTTTCTTACATCATCGTGGCTATACCAAGTATCCTTTTCTCTCTCCCTTCCAACCCATACAATAAATAGTATTTTTAAAAGGGGGGAAGAGTAAGAAATTTTCCGACTTCCGGTCAAGATGGCGGTGTAGAAGCAGCGAAAGTTCAGACCTCCGAAACCCTTCCCTACCGATCGCAAACAAAGTGCTCCTAGGCCACCGAAATTCAAGCTGAACAACAGGGTAGACCTGGGGAAACCTCCTCCTGGACCTGGATCAAAAGGTACCACACCCCAAAAGCCAGAACCCTAGATCACTCAGATCTAAGGGGTAGACAGAAAGAAGGTCCCAGGACCCATCCCCCCCAACCCAGAGTGCTGAGCCCAAGGCAGCAGCGGGAACCTCAGGGCTCTGAGGACTCACCTTGAAAGCAACCTGAGCCAGTCTCCGGAGTGCCCAACACAGACGGCAGGGAAGCATAGAGAGAAGGGGGAAGCCTGTGGCCTCCTGGCTGGGTTCTTCCCTCTGGGTCTCGGGGGAGGTCCCAGCTTCGGGGCACCAGCTGAGCCCAATCCCATCGGGAGCCCTCAGAGCTACTGAAAGGACAGAGGGCTCAGGGCTGGCAAAGGGGTGGCTCCGAAGAGCCTACCTTGAAAGTAACCCGGGCCAGTTTCTGGGCACTCAACACAGACTGAGGAAGAGGAGGTTGCTGCTTTTCTCTTTCTTCTTTTTTGGCTCCGGGATCATTCGGCCCACACTACCTGAACCTAATCCCATCAGGAGCCATCAGAGTCCAGGCAAGCCACTACCCCTCCCCCCTTAGAGAGCAGGGTCTTCTGAAAGAACCAGCTGAACCTAATCCCATCAGGAGCCCTCAGAGCTACTGAAAGGACAGAAAACTCAGGGCTGGCAAAGGGGTTGCTCCAAAGAGCTTTCCTTGAAAGTAACTCGGCCAGTCTCTGGGCACTCAACACAGGCTGTGGAAGAGGAGGTGGCTGCTTTTTTTTTCCCTTCCCTTTTTTGGCTCTGGGATCTTTCGGCCCACACCACCTGAACCTAATCTCATCAGGAGCCCTCAGAGTCCAGGCAAGCCACAACCCCTCCCCCCTTAGAGAGCTGGGTCTTCTGAAAAAACAGAAACCTAGAGGCGAAGTCAAGATGGCAGCCTAGAAGGAGCATAGACCTGGCAGCCTGGCTAGAGCTTTAGAGATCCTCCATATCTGCTCCAGCCGTCCAGGAAGTTTAAAACTCAGAATAAACCCATCCCAAATAAGCTGAACTCAATCCCATCAAAAGTCTCCAGAACACAGGGAAGCCCAGGCTCCCCATCCATCCTCACTGACTGCTGAACTTTAAGCCAATCAAAAGCCTCCAGAAGACAGGAAAGCTCAAACCCCCAACAACCCTCCCTCAGAGATTACACCAAGAGATCCTCTGTTAAAGCTCCAAGAGGGGAGACTGATAGAAGTCCCTAAAAAACAGAAAAATGAGAGGAACAAGAGCACAGACAAATACAGGGAGGAAAGAAGGGGTGAATTTGAACAAACAACAGAAACAGAAGAAAGAAACTACAATAGACAGCTACTACTCACCAAATGGAACAGAGGGGGAGAGATCAGCAAATGATAAACCAGAAATCCCAGAGAATTGGATACAGGCTGTGGAAGAACTCAAAACACAGCTAAGAGAGGCTGAAGACAATTGGGAAAAGAACTTAAAAATTAAGATAAGTCATCTGGAAACAGAGGCACTTGAACTAAAACAAGAAAATAGTGTCCTGAAAGCCAAAATCATCCAGCTGGAAAATGAGGCAAAGGAGATGAAAGATGAAGCAAAGGAGATGAAAGATGAGGTAAAGAGAATGAAAGATGACCTCCAAAGAAAATCAGACCAGAAGGAGAAGGATAACCAAAAAGCCAAAGATGAAATCCAATCTTTAAGAACCCGAGTAAAACAACTAGAATCAAGTGACCTCACAAGGCAGCAGGACACTATAAGACAAAACAAAAAGAATGAAAAAATTGAGAAAAATGTGAAGCATCTCATTCACAAAACAGACGATTTAGAAAATCGTTCAAGAAGAGACAATTTAAGAATAATTGGACTACCAGAAGACCACGACAAAAGAAAAAGCCTGGACATAATACTAGAGGAAATTATCCAGGAAAACTGTCCCGAAATCCTAGAACAAGAGGGGAAAGTGGAGATTGAAAGAATCCACAGATCACCCCCTGTTTTTAATCCCCAACTGACAACACCAAGAAATGTTATAGCCAAATTCAAAAACAATCAGATAAAAGAACAGGTATTACAAGATGCCAAAAAGAAACCATTCAGATACCATGGAAACATGGTGAGGATAACACAGGATCTTTCTGCATCCACACTGAAGGACCGAAAGGCATGGAATATGATATTCCGGAAAGCAAGGGAACTAGGCCTACAGCCAAGAATAAAATACCCATCAAAACTGACTATATTCTTACAGGGGAAAGTATGGTCATTTAACACAACAGAGGAATTCCAAGCATTCATAAATAAAAGACCAGACCTGAACAGAAAATTTGAAGTCCAACCACAGAATTCAAGAGAATCATCAAAAGGTAATTAAAAAAGAGGGGAAAAACAACAACAACAACAAAGGTTTTTTTTTAAGAGACTCAATAAGTTAAAATGATATGTATCCCTATAAGAAAAGAGGTCATTGGCAACTCTTAAAAACTGTTGCTATCACCTAAGCAGCTAGAAGAACTACACTCAGAGGGAAGGGACAAACTGTATAGGATGAAAGGACAAGACATAAATAGGTATATAGAGATATGCATGCATAAATACATATACATGTGTATGTATATATATATATATATGTATATATACATGACTAAAGCTAAAAAAGAAAAGAGGTTATGACTAAAAGAAATGGGAAAAGAAACAAATGGGGGTAAATTTATATGTCACAAAGAAGCTCATGGCGGGAGGGGGGAGAACATCGATACACTGGAAGGGTAAAGAGGTCGGAGATAGGAAATATTCAACTCTTACGTACTTTGAAACTGACCCAAAGAGGGAAGAACAATCCAATCCATTGGGGAAGAGAATAGATTTGCGCCCTATAGAGGAGTAGAAGGGTAAAAAACAGACTGGTAGGGAGGGAAGCAGTACAAGGGAGGGAGAGGGGGGGGGGGATTTTTAAAAAGACTACAGGGGAAAATAAGGGAGGGAATTAGAAGGGAGGGGGATAGAAAGGGAAATACAAGGGGGACTGATTTAAAGTAAATCACTGGACTAAAAGGTAGAGCTGAAGAAGAAAGGTTAGAATTAGGGAAGGATATCAAAATGCCAGGGAGTCCACAAGTGACAGTCATAACATTGAACGTGAATGGGATGAACTCACCCATAAAACGTAAACAAATAGAAGAATGGATTAGAATCCAAAACCCTACCATATGTTGTCTCCAAGAAACACACATGAGGCGGGTAGACACCCACAAGGTCAGAATTAAAGGATGGAGTAAGACCTTCTGGGCCTCAAGTAACAGAAAGAAGGCAGGAGTGGCAATCATGATATCTGATAAAGCCAAAGCAAAAATAGACCTGATCAAAAGGGATAGGGAAGGTTATTATATTTTGTTAAAAGGGACTTTAGATAATGAGGAAATATCACTAATCAACATATATGCACCAAATAATATAGCACCCAAATTTCTAATGGAGAAACTAGGAGAATTGAAGGAAGAAATAGACAGTAAAACCATATTAGTGGGAGACTTAAACCAACCATTATCAAATTTAGATAAATCAAATCAAAAAATAAATAAGAAAGAGGTAAAAGAAGTGAATGAAATCTTAGAAAAATTAGAATTAATAGACATATGGAGAAAAATAAATAGGGATAAAAAGGAATACACCTTCTTCTCAGCACCACATGGCACATTCACAAAGATTGACCATACATTAGGTCACAGAAACATGGCACACAAATGCAGAAAAGCAGAAATAATAAATGCAGCCTTTTCAGACCACAAGGCAATAAAAATAACGATCAGTAATGGTACATGGAAAACCAAATCAAAAACTAATTGGAAACTAAACAATATGATACTCCAAAATCGTTTAGTTAGAGAAGAAATCATAGAAACAATTAATAATTTCATCGAGGAAAATGACAATGGCGAGACATCCTTTCAAACCTTTTGGGATGCAGCCAAAGCAGTAATCAGAGGTAAATTCATATCCCTGAGTGCATATATTAACAAACTAGGGAGAGCAGAGATCAATCAATTGGAAATGCAAATAAAAAAACTCGAAAGTGACCAAATTAAAAACCCCCAGCAGAAAACCAAACTAGAAATCCTAAAAATTAAGGGAGAAATTAATAAAATTGAAAGTGATAAAACTATTGATTTAATAAATAAGACAAGAACCTGGTACTTTGAAAAAACAAACAAAATAGACAAAGTACTGGTCAATCTAATTTAAAAAAGGAAGGAAGAAAAGCAAATTAACAGCATCAAAGATGAAAAGGGGGACATCACCTCTGAGGAAGAGGAAATTAAGGCAATCATTAGAAATTACTTTGCCCAATTATATGGCAATAAATATACCAATTTAAGTGATATGGATGAATATATACAAAAATACAAACTGCCTAGACTAACAGAAGAGGAAATAGAATTCTTAAATAATCCCATATCAGAAAATGAAATCCACCAAGCCATCAAAGAACTTCCTAAGAAAAAATCCCCAGGGCCTGATGGATTCACCAGTGAATTCTATCAAACATTCAGAGAACAGTTAATCCCAATACTATACAAACTATTTGACATAATAAGCAAAGAGGGAGTTCTACCAAACTCCTTTTATGACACAAACATGGTACTGATTCCAAAACCAGGCAGGTCAAAAACAGAGAAAGAAAACTATAGACCAATCTCCCTAATGAATATAGATGCAAAAATCTTAAATAGGATACTAGCAAAAAGACTCCAGCAAGTGATCACAAGGGTCATCCACCATGATCAAGTAGGATTTATACCAGGGATGCAGGGCTGGTTCAATATTAGGAAAACCATCCACATAATTGACCACATTAACAAGCAAACCAACAAGAACCACATGATTATCTCAATAGATGCAGAAAAAGCCTTTGATAAAATACAACACCCATTCCTATTAAAAACACTAGAAAGCATAGGAATAGAAGGGTCATTCCTAAAAATAATAAACAGTATATATCTAAAACCAACAGCTAATATCATCTGCAATGGGGATAAACTAGATGCATTCCCAATAAGATCAGGAGTGAAACAAGGATGCCCATTATCACCTCTACTATTTGACATTGTACTAAAAACACTAGCAGTAGCAATTAGAGAAGATAAAGGAATTGAAGGCATCAAAATAGGCAAGGAGGAGACCAAGTTATTACTCTTTGTGGATGACATGATGGTCTACTTAAAGAATCCTAGAGATTCAACCAAAAAGCTAATTGAAATAATCAACAACTTTAGCAAAGTTGCAGGATACAAAATAAACCCACATAAGTCATCAGCTTTTCTATATATCTCCAACACAGCTCAGCAGCAAGAACTAGAAAGAGAAATCCCATTCAAAATCACCTTAGACAAAATAAAATACCTAGGAATCTATCTCCCAAGACAAACACAGGAACTATATGAACACAACTACAAAACACTCGCCACACAACTAAAACTAGACCTGAACAAATGGAAAAACATTAACTGCTCATGGATAGGACGAGCCAATATAATAAAAATGACCATCCTACCCAAACTTATTTATCTATTTAGTGCCATACCCATTGAACTACCAAAATACTTCTTCACTGATTTAGAAAAAACCATAACAAAGTTCATTTGGAAGAACAAAAGATCAAGGATATCCAGGGAAATAATGAAAAAAAAACACATACGATGGGGGCCTTGCAGTCCCTGACCTAAAACTATATTACAAAGCAGCAGTCATCAAAACAATTTGGTACTGGCTAAGAAACAGAAAGGAAGATCAGTGGAATAGACTGGGGGAAAGCGACCTCAGCAAGACAGTATACGATAAACCCAAAGATCCCAGCTTTTGGGACAAAAATCCACTATTCGATAAAAACTGCTGGGAAAATTGGAAGACAGTGTGGGAGAGACTAGGAATAGATCAACACCTCACACCCTACACCAAGATAAATTCAAAATGGGTGAAAGACTTAAACATAAAGAAGGAAACCATAAGTAAATTGGGTAAACACAGAATAGTATACATGTCAGACCTTTGGGAAGGGAAAGACTTTAAAACCAAGCAAGACATAGAGAGAATCACAAAATGTAAAATAAATAATTTCGACTACATCAAATTAAAAGGCTTTTGTACAAACAAAAGCAATGTAACTAAAATCAGAAGGAAAACAACAAGTTGGGAAAAAATCTTCATAAAAACCTCTGACAAAGGTTTAATTACTCAAATTTATAAAGAGCTAAATCAATTGTACAAAAAATCAAGCCATTCCCCAATTGATAAATGGGCAAGGGACATGGATAGACAGTTTTCAGATAAAGAAATCAAAACTATTAATAAGCACATGAAGAAGTGCTCCACATCTCTTATAATCAGAGAGATGCAAATCAAAACAACTCTGAGGTATTACCTCACACCTAGCAGATTGGCTAACATGACAGTTATGGAAAGTAATGAATGCTGGAGGGGATGTGGCAAAGTAGGGACCTTAATTCATTGCTGGTGGAGTTGTGAACTGATCCAGCCATTCTGGAGGGCAATTTGGAACTATGCACAAAGGGCGATAAAAGAATGTCTACCCTTTGATCCAGCCATAGCACTGCTGGGTTTGTACCCCAAAGAGATAATGGACAAAAAGACTTGTACAAAAATATTCATAGCTGCGCTCTTTGTGGTGGCCAAAAATTGGAAAATGAGGGGATGCCCATCAATCGGGGAATGGCTGAACAAATTGTGGTATATGTTGGTGATGGAATACTATTGTGCTCAAAGGAATAATAAAGTGGAGGATTTCCATGTGAACTGGAACAACCTCCAGGAAGTAATGCAGAGCGAGAGGAGCAGAACCAGGAGAACATTGTACACAGAGACAAACACACTGTGGTATCATCGAACGTAATGGACTTCTCCATTAGTGGTGGTGTAATGTCCCTGCACAATCTGCAGGGATCAAGGAGAAAAAAACACTATCCAAAAGCAGAGGACAAACTGAGGGAATAGAAACACCAAGGAAAAGCAACTGCCTGACTACAATGGCTGAGGGGACATGACAGAGGAAAGACTCGGAGTGAACACTCTGATGCAAATACTAACAACATGGCAATGGGTTCAAGTCAAGAACACATATGATACCAGTGGAATCACACGTCGGCCACGGGGGGTGGGAGGGAGGAAAAGAAAATGATCTTTGTCTTTAATGAAAAATGCATGGAAATGATCAAATAAAATACTATAAAAAAAATAAAAGGGGGGAAAATAAACACAACTGATAAATACATTGGAAAAGGTCCAAAAATATGTGCAAAGTATAACACATGTGGACCTCCCACTTCTTTAAAGGAGTGGTTTGGGGAGGATCATCCCATATCTCTTCATTTGAATTATATTTAGTCTTGATAATTTTATTATATTCACTTTTGGTTTTTTCATATATAGTTATTCTTTCCATTTAGCTATTGTGTATATTGGTTGATTGGCTCTGCTTACTTTCTCTGTGTCAGCTCATATAAATCTTTCCATGCTTCTCTGCCTTCATCACCCATATTTTTTATTATAGTACAGTTATATTCCTTTATTTTCACATACCACAAATTTTTAAGTATTCCCTAATTAAATTTATTTAGTTTCTTATTCTTTCCTATCACAAAATATGCTGCTATATATATATTTTGGTGCTTGCATGGATTTTCTTCTTATCAACAGTTTTCTTGGAGTGTAAGCTGAGTAATGTAATCTGGTTCAAAGAATATGGACCTTTAGTAACTATATTTGTGCAATTCCAACTATTTTTCAAAATGGTCATACTATTTTATAGCTCCACCAACAATGTTTTAGTGTGCCTGTTATTCCATAATCCCTTCCAATATTAACTATTGCTATTTTTATAATTTTTGCCAATTTGCAAGATCTGTGGTAAAATCTCAGGGTTGTGTTGATTTTTATTCCTTTCATTATTAGTAATTTAGAGTATTCTTTCATGTGATTGTAAATATTTTGTGATTCTTCTTTAGGAACTTTATGCTCATATCCTTTCACCATTTCTCTATTGGGGAATGGTTATTATGTGTGTATGTCTAGTGTGTGCATACTCATATATAAAGCATATGTATGAATATGTATAATTATTTACATATCTTAGATACCAAATTCTTACCAGAGAAAATTGATACAAAGATTTCTTCCCATTCTATCACTTCTCTTCTTATTTTAGGTGCATTAATTTTACCTAAGCAGAAGCTTTTTGGTTTCATGTAAAGTTATTAATTTTATCTTCTGTAATTGTCTCTATCTCATTTCATTAAAAATACATCTCTTTGGGCAGGCAGAGTCAATATGGTGGTTGAGTAGCAGTTTTCAGACCTCTGAAAACCCTTCCTTGCTGATCACAAACTAAATGCTCCTAGGGGACTGAAAATCAAACCGAACAAGACAGAGCCAGGGGACCCTCCTGCTGGACTCAATTCAAAAGGTACACCCCCCCAAAAAAAAGCCAGAACCCAAGAAAACTCGGGCTTAGGGGGAAGGCAAAGGGAAGGTCCCAGCCCCCCCCCCTTAGAGTGCTAAGCCTCCAGGGGCAGTGGAAACCACTAGGCAGGCAAAGGAGCTGGTCTGGAGGGTGTACCTTGCAGGCAGGGCTGTGCCAGGTTCTGAGCATCAAAAAGAGACAGCAGGGAAGCAGCTGCAGAGGGAGCAAAGAGCTGGCAGCCTGGACAGGAAGGCTGACACCCTCCATATTGCTCCAGCCTTCCAGGAGGTTTTGGCCTCAGAGCCCATCCAGCCCAACCCAGTTGAACTTAAAACCATCAAAAGTCTTCAGAACTCAGGGAAGCCCAAGTTCCAACACCCCGCCCTCACTGACTGCTGTACTTTAATCCAATCAAAAGCCTCCAGAAGGCAGGGAAGCTCAAACTCCAACACTCCTCCCCCAGAGACTGCACTGAGAGATCTGACAAAGCTCCAAGAGGGGAGACTGACAGAAAGCTCCAAAACCAAAAAAATGAGAGGAGCAAGAGCACAGACAAATACGGGGAGCAAAGAAGGGGTAAATATGAGCAAACAACAGAAAAAGAAGAAAGAAATTATAACTGATAGCTTCTGCACAGGCAACAAACCAAGAATAAAACAATACACAGAAGGAGGCAAGTAATAAAACAGAAATCACAGCGAATTGGATACAGGCTTTGGAAGAACTCAAAATGCAATTCAAAACACAATTAAGAGAGGCTGAAGACAATTGGGAAAAGAATTTAAAAACTAAGATAAGTCATCAGGAAACAGAAAATAGTGTCTTGAAAGTCAAAATCAACCAGCTTGAAAATGAGGCAAAGGAGATGGAAGATGGGGTAAAGAAGATGAAAGATGAGGCAAAGAAGATGAGTGATGAGGTAAAGAGAATGAAAGATGACCTCCAAAGAAAATCAGACCAGAAGGAGAAGGATGACCAAAAAGCCAGGGATGAAATCCAGTCTTTAAGAACAGAATACAACAATTAGAATTAAGTGACCTCACAAGGCAGCAGGACACTATAAAACAAAATCAAAGAATGAAAATAATTGAGGAAAACATGAAGCATCTCATTCACAAAACAGAAGATTTAGAAAACCGTTCCAGGAGAGACAACTTGAGAATCATTGGTCTACCAGAAGACCATGACAAAAGAAAAATCCTAGACATCATACTACAGGAAATTATCCAAGAAAACTGCCCCGATATTCTAGAAGAGAGGGAAAAGTAGAGATTGAAAGAATCCACAGATCACCTCCTGTACTTATTTCCCAACTGACAACACCCAGGAATGTTATAGCCAAATTCAAGAACTATCAGACCAAAGAAAATAGGATAATGCAGGACCTGACTGCATCCACATTGAAGGACCAAAAAGCATGGAATATGATATTCCGGAAAGCAAGGGAACTAGGTCTTTAACTAGGAATCAACTACCCAGCAAAACTGACTATATTCTTACAGGGGAAAGTATAGTCATTCAACAAAATAGAAATATTCCAAGAATTTGTAAAGAAAAGACCAAACCTGAACAGAAAACTTGATACCCAAGCACAGAACTCAAGAGAATCATCAAAAGGTAATTAAAAGGGGGGGGGGAAGGGGGGAGAAAAACAAAACAAAACAAAAAAACCACTATTTTTAAGAGACTTAATAAGTTAAAATTATATGTATCCCTATAAGAAAAGAGGTCATTGGTAACTCTTAAAAGTTGTTATTTTCAACTGGGCAGCTAGAAGAATTACACTTAGAGGGAACAGTGACAAACTGTATAGGATGAAATGACAAGACATAAATAGGTATATAGATATATGTATGCATAAATACATATACATGTGTGTATACATATATACATATATATATATATATATATACAACTAGAGCTAAAAAAGAGGGTAATGCTAAAAGAAATGGGAAAAGAAACAAAAGGGGGTAAATTTATATGTCACAAAGAAGCTCATGGTGGGAGGGGGGAGAACATCAATACACTGGAAGGGTAAAGAGGTTGGAGATAGTAAATACTCAACTCTTACATGCATTCAAATTGACCCAAAGAGGGAAGAGCAATCCAATCCATTGGGACAGAGAATAGATTTGCGCCTTATAGGGGAGTAGAAGGGTAACAAACGTACTGGTGGGGAAGGAAGCAGTACAAGGGAGGGAGAAGGTGGGGGTAGTTTTAGAAAGACTGCAAGGCAAATAAGGGGGGAATAAGAAGGGAGGGGTAGAAAGGGAAGTAAAATAAGGGTGGGAACTAGAGGGACTGACTAAAAACAAACATTGGTGTAGATGGAAATAGTGAAAGAAGAAAAGGCAGGACTAGGATTAGAAATCAAAATGCTGGGAAATACACAGGTAGTAATCATAACTCTGAATGTGAATGAAATTAACTCACCCATATAGCACCCAAAAAGCAGAGTGGATTAGAATCCAAAATCCTACCATATGCTATCTATAAGAAACACACATGAGGAAGGTAGATACACATAGGGTGAAAGTAAGAGAGAATGGAGCCAAATCTATTGGTCATCAACTGATTAAAAAAAAAAAGAAGGCAAGAGTCACAATCATGATAAAAAAAAAGCCAAAGTAAAAATAAATCTAGTTAAAAGAGATAGGGAAGGTAATTACATCCTGATAAAAGTCAGTATAGACAATGAGGAAATATCAGTACTCAACCTGTATGCACCAAATGGCATAGCATCCAAATTTCTAAAGGAGAAACTAGTGGAGCTCAAGGATGAAATAGATAGAAAAACTATAATAGTGGGAGACCTGGACCTTCCTCTATCTGAACTAGATGAATCAAACCAAAAAATAAATTAGAAAGAGATAAGAGAAGCGA
The DNA here is from genome assembly GCF_027887165.1 of Monodelphis domestica. Lineage (NCBI taxonomy): Eukaryota > Metazoa > Chordata > Mammalia > Didelphimorphia > Didelphidae > Monodelphis > Monodelphis domestica. The sequence continues at coordinate 5,954,816 of NC_077231.1, forward strand.
ATGAAATCTTAGAAATATTAGAGTTAATAGGTATGTGGAGAAAAATAAATAGGGACAAAAAGGAATACACCTTCTTTTCAGCAGCACATGATACATTCACAAAAATTGACCATGTATTAGGGCATAAAAACATTGCAAACAAGTGCAAAGGAGCAGAAATAATAAATGCAACCTTCTCAGATCACAATGCAATGAAAATAATAATTAGTAAGGGCATATGGAGAGGTAAATAAAAAATTAATTGGAAAGTAAACAATAAGATTCTCCAAAACGAGTTAGTTAAAGAACAAATCGTAGAAACAATTAATAAATTCATTGAAGAAAATGACAATGATGAGACATCCTTTCAAAACCTATGGGATGCAGCCAAAGCAGTACTCAGGGGGAAATTTATATGCTTGAGTTCATACATTAACAAATTAGGGAGGGCAGAGGTCAATGAATTGGGCATGCAAATTAAAAAACTAGAAAGTAAACAAATTAAAAATCCTCAGATGAAGACTAAATTAGAGATCCTAAAAATCAAGGGAGAAATTAATAAAATTGAAAGTCAAAGAACTATTGATTGGATAAATAAGACTAGAAGCTGGTACTTTGAAAAAACAAATAAAATAGACAAAGTACTGGTAAGTCTAATAAAAAAAAGAAAAGAAGAAAACCAAATTGACAGTATCCAAGATGAAAAAGGAGACCTCACCTCTAATGAAAAGGAAATTAAGGCAATCATTAAAAACTACTATGCCCAATTATATGGCAACAAATATGGCAATCTAGGTGATATGGATGAATATTTACAAAAATATAAATTACCTAGACGAAGAGAGGAAGAAATAAATTACCCAAACAGACCCATATCAGAAAAAGAAATTGAACAAGCCATCAAAGAATGCCCTAAGAAAAAATCCCCCGGTCCTGATGGATTCACAAATGAATTCTATCAAACATTCATCAACTAATCCCAATATTTTTTTAAAACCCTTACCTTCTGTCTTGGAGTCAATACTGCGTATTGGTTCCAAAGCAGAAGAGTGGTAAGGGCTAGGCAATGAGGGTCAAGTGACTTGCCCAGAGTCACACAGATAGGAAGTGGCTGAGGCCAGATTTGAACCTAGGACCTCCTGTCTCTAGGCCTGGTTCTCAATTCACTGAGCTTTAAGATTTTTGCATCTATATTAATTAAGGAGATTGGTCTATAGTTTTCTTTCTCTGTTTTTGACCTGCCTGGCTTTGGGATCAGTACCATATTTGTGTTATAAAATGAATTTGGTAGAACTCCTTCTTGGCTTATTATGTCAAATAGTTTGTATAATATTGGGATTAATTGGAGGCAGCTGGCTAGCTCAGTAGACTTCCTATCTGTGTGACTCTGGGCAAGTCACTTGACCCCCGTTGCCTAGTCCTTACCACTCTTCTGCCTTGGAGCCAATACACAGTATTGACTCCAAGATGGAAGGTAAGGGTTTAAAAAAAATCTTAAATAGGATACTAGCAAAAAAACTCCAGCAAGTTATCACAAGGGTTATTCACTATGACCAGGTAGGATTCATACCAGGAATGCAAGGATGGTTCAATATTAGGAAAACCATCCACATAATTGACCATATTAACAAGCAAACCAACAAAAATCACATAATTATCTCGATAGATACAGAAAAAGCCTTTGATAAAATACCAACACCCATTCCTATTGAAAACACTAGAAAGTATAGGAATAGAAGGGCCTTTCCTAAAAATAAAAAACAGTATATATCTAAAACCATCAGCAAACATCAACTGCAACGAGGATAAACTAGAAGCTTTCCCAATAAGATCAGGAGTGAAACAAGGATGCCCATTATCACTGCTATTATTTAACATTGTACTAGAAACACTAGCAGTAGCAATTAGAGAAGGAAAAGAAATTGAAGGTATTAAAATTGGCAGTGAGAAGACCAAACTATCATTCTTTGCAGATGATATGATGGTCTACTTAAAGAATCCTAGAAAATCAACCAAAAAGCTAGTGGAAATGATCAACAACTTTAGCAGTCACAGGATACAAAATAAACCCACATGAGTCATCAGCATTTCTATATATCTCCAACCCATTTCAGCAGCAAAAATTAGAAAGAGAAATTCCATTTAAAATCACCCTAGACAATGTATAATACTTAGGAATCTATCTGCTGAGACAAACACAGGAACTATATGAACACAACTACAAAACACTCTCCACACAATTAAAACTAGATCTAAACAATTGGAAAAACATTGATTGCTCATGGGTAGGACAAGCTAACATAATAAAAATTACAATCCTACCCAAATTAATTTACTTATTTAGTGCCATACCCATTGAACTACCAAAAAACTTTTTTACTGAATTAGAAAAAACCATAACAAAGTTCATTTGGAAGAACAAAAGATCAAGGATATTCAAGGAAATGATGGGGAAAAAATGCAAAGGAAGGAGGCCTTGCAGTCCCAGATCTCAAACTATACTATAAAGCAGTGGTCATCAAAACAATTTGGTACTGGCTAAGAGACAGAAAGGAAGATCAGTGGAATAGACTTGGGGTTAATGACCTCAACAAGACAATATATGATAAGCCCAAAGATCCCAGTTTTGGGGACCAAAACCCACTATTTGATAAAAAATTGCTGGGGAAAATTGGAAGACAGTATGGGAGAGATTAGGTTTGGATCAATATCTCACACCCTACACCAAGATAAACTCAGAATGGGTGAATGACCTGAATATAAAGAAGGAAACTATAAGCAAATTAGGAAACACAAAATAACATACTTGTCAGATCTATGGGAAAGGAAAGACTTTAATACCAAGCAAGAGCTATAAAAAAAATCACAAAATGTAAAATCAATAATTTTGATTACATCAAATTAAAAAGCTTTTGTACAAACAAAGCTAATGCATCCAAAATTAGAAGGGAAGCAACAAATTAGGAAACAATCTTCATAACAAAAACCTCTGACAAAGGTCTAATTACTCAAATCTATAAAGAGCTAAACCAGTTGTACAAAAAATCAAGCCATTCTCCAATTGAAAAATGGGCAAGGGACATGAATAGGCAATTTTCAGTTAAAGAAATCAAAACTATCAAAAAGCACATGAAAAAGTGTTCTAAATCTCTTATAATCAGAGAAATGCAAATAAAAACAACTCTGAGGTATCACCTCACACCTAGCAGATTGACTAACATGACAGCAAAGGAAAGCAATGAATGCTGGAAGGGATGTGGCAAAATTAGGATATTAATGCATTGCTGGTGGAGTTGTGAATGGATCCAACCATTCTGGAGGGCAATTTGGAACTATGCCCAAAGGGAGCTAAAAGACTGCCTGCCCTTTGATCAAGCCATAGCACAGCTGGGTTTGTACCCCAAAGAGATAATAAGGAAAAAGACTTGTACAAGAATATTTATAGCTGCACTCTTTGTGGTGGCAAAAAATTGGAAAATAAGGGGATACCCTTCAATTGGGGAATGGCTGAACAAATTGTGGCATATGTTGGTCATGGAATACTATTGTGCTCAAAGGAATAATAAAGTGGAGGAATTCCATGGGGACTGGAACAACCTCCAGGAACTGATGCAGAATGAGAGGAGCAGAACCTGGAAAACATACACAGAGACTGATACACTGTGGTACAATCAAATGTAATGGACTTCTCCATTAGTGGCAATGCAGTGATCCTGAGCAACTAGGAGGAATCTACGAGAAAAACCACTATCCACATTCAGAGGAAATACTATGGGAATAAAAACACCAAAGAAAAACAACTGCTTGAATACATGGATCAAAGGGGTATGGTTGGGGATGTAGACTAAATGAACATCCTAGTGCAAACATCAACAACGTGAAAATAAGTTATGATCGAGGACACAAGTAATACCCAATGAAATTGCCTGTTGGCTGTGGGAAGGGTGGGTGGAGGGGAGGAAGGGAAATAATGTGATTATTGTAACCAAGGAATAATGACTAATAATTGACTAAATAAACTAATTCAACTGGAAAAAAAAATCCATCTCTTACCCCATACCTATAAAAGGTATATGATCTATTTCTCTTCTATTTTTTTTTATGGAATGATTTTTAATATCAAAGTTCCATGTTTATTAAGAATACATTGTGGGAGCAGCTGGGTTGCTCAGTGAATTGAGAACGAGGTCCAGAGATGGGAGGTCCCGGGTTCAGATCTGGTCTCAGACACTTCCCAGCTGTGTGACCCTGGGCAAGTCACTTACCACTCTTCTGCCTTGGAACCAATACACAGTATTGACTCCAAGACCAAAGATAATTGCTTTAAAAAAAAAAATACATTGTGGAAGTGGTCCCAGATCTTAATTTCTTTTCATCATTTCTTTTGTTATTCTAGATCTTCTGTTCATCCAAATTAATTTTGTTATTGTTTCATCAAGCTCTATTCCTCAAAGTTGTTCTTTATTTCTTTAAGGAGTATTTTATAATTAAGTCTATACAAGTTTTATGGTATATTTTGAGTTTGATATCCAAATATTTTATGGATTTTTAAGTAATTTGGAATGGAATTTCTCTTTCTTGCTTCTTGGGTTTTGTTATTACTATACAGGAATAAGTTGATTTTTGAGGGTTTATTTTATAGCCTATACCTTTGTTAAAGCTAATAATTATCTCAATTAGTATCTTTGCTCCTTTCCCTAAGATTTTCTTTTTTTTTTACATAAACCCTTACTTTCCATTTTGTAATCAATATTGTGTATTGGTTCCAAGGCAGAAGAGTGGTAACGGCTGGGTAAGGGGGGGGGGGGGGTTGAGTGAGTTGGCCAGAGTCACACAGCTGGGAAGTGTCTGAGGTCAAATTTGAACCTAGGACCTCCCATCTCTAGGCCTGGCTCGCAATCCACTTAGCTACCCAGCTGCCCCCTCCCTAAGGTTTTCTAAGTCTTCATATCATCTGCAAATATGAATAATTTTTATCTCCTCTTTACTTGTCATTATACCTTTCATTTTTTTCTCTTGTTTTATTGCTGTTACTAGTAATTACAGAACTATATAAAAAAGTGGGGAAAGTGGACATCTTTCCTTCGCTTCTATGTTTATTGGGGAAGGTTCTGGTGCATCCCCATTGCACATGATGCTTGGTTTTGGTTTTACAAAGATGCTTTTCATAATGTTAAAAAAGAGGGCGTTCCTCTGGTCCTATATTTTGTACAGTTTTTGCATAAAGAATGTTGTCCTTTGTCAAAAGCCTTTTCTGTATCTATTGAGAGGATTGTATGGTGTTGGATTTTTCATTTTTAATGATTATGGTGAATGTTTTCCTAATGTTGAATCTCTAGTATAAATCCCAGTAGGTACAATGGATGATTTTGAATAAATCACTATAGTCTGTTTGACAAGATTTTATTTTAAAATTTTTAGTCAGTTTTCAAGTCATTCAACAATGAAATTGGCCTACAATTCTGTATTTTATCTTTCCCTGATTTAGTTATTAGAACTATATTTGTCTCAGAAAAGAATTCTGGTAGGATACTTTTTTTCTTGATTTTTGAGAATAAGTTGTGAAACATCCGTACTAATTGTTCTTTAATTGTTTGATAGACTTCTCCCATGAATCCATCAGGAAAAGAAGTTTTTTTCTTTGGTAATTCCTTGGCAGCTAGATCTTTCCTTTTGTGACACTGAGTTATTTAAGATCTCTATCAGACCTCCTGATAGTGTGGGAATTTTATACTTTTGAATGTATTCCTCTATTTCTTTTGTATCTGGAGAAAATAATTGTGCACAATATGATTTAATTATTCTTTTTTATTTCTTCTGGTTTTGATTTTATTTTCATCTGACTCATTTGCTATTTTATTGACTTGTTTTTCTTCCCTCTTCTTTAATCAGATTAGTTAAAGATTTATCTATTTTTATTAGTCTTTTCAAAGAATTAGCTTTTAGTTTTGTCATTTCTATGTTTTTAGTTTTCAATTTCTCTATTTCTTCTCTGATTTTTAATATCTTTTCCTTTGTGCTGAATTTAAGTGTCTATTTGTTGATTTTTAATTTTTTTTTAAACCCTTACCTTCTGTCTTGGAATCAATACTGCGTAATGGCTCCAAGGCAGAAGAGTGGTAAAGGCTAAGTAATGGGGGTCAAGTGAATTGCCCAGGGTCCCACAGCTGGGAAGTATCTGAGGCCACATTTGAACCTAGGACCTCCCATATCTAGGCCTGAGCTACTCAATCCATTGAGATACCCGGCTGCCCCCCAGGTTTTTTAATTTTTAACTATATATTCAGTTTATAAATCCTCTCTTTTTCTATTTTGTATATTTGCATTTTTCCTCTTGGACACTGCTCTTTAGCTACATCCCAGAAATTTTGATATGTTGTTCTATTATTATCATTTTCCTTCATATAATCACTAATTGTTTATATAATTTGTTCTTTATTCATTATTTAGGATTTCATTGTTAAATCTCTATTTGGGTTTTTGTTTTTTGTCTTTGGACTCTGAACAAATGACCATCTTTACTGCATTGTGGTCTGTAAAGGATGTGTTAAACTATTTCTGTATTTTATACTTATTTGCATCCCTGTGCCCTAATAAATGACCAATTTTTCCAAAAATCCCATGTGGTGCAGAGAAATATGTATTTGCTTTTGTTGTCCTATTTAGATGCTGCCATAAATTAGAGAAACCCTAGTTTCTCTAGCAATTTGAGTTCCATGCTTTCCCTTTTGTTTTTCTTTCTGTTTGGCAACCAAAATGAAAACAAGGATATGGAAGTTTCCTGTCACTATTGTGTTGCTCTTTATCTTTTCTTGAAGTTCAATTAATTTTTTCCTAGTGAATTTAAGTACTAAGGTATTTGGAGTATTTACATGTATTACTAATACTATAATACTAATGCTGTCTATGTTTCAGAATAACATGGTTTCAGCATAATGTAGTTTCTTTATCCCTTTTTGACTTTTGGATGTTTCATATTGTCTTGTCAATAATATGATTACAAGTCCTGCTTGAGGACTAAACTCATCGTTAGTCCTCAGTTTGACTCATGGACATCACACATTCTCCTCTGTTTCCTACTTCCCTCTCATTTACTTTTACAAAGCTTTCCTTTACAGAGAGGAGAATCTGAACTTTCCATAATCACTCTTCACTTTCTACCAACATCTCTATTTGGCTTGAACTCTACTTAACATGATTTCACCATACTGAATATCCCCTGAGTAAATTCCCACTTCCTTTTGTGCAGTTTCCTCCATTATATGGTAGGGACTTTCTTTTTCTTATTTGCATCCCCTGAGGCTTAGCACAGTACCTAGCCACAATAGGCACTTAATTTTTATTGAATTTAATGCCCTAGACTCACCTCTTCACAGCTACCTCCACCTGACTTCTGTCTTCACCCCAGTCTTTTTGTGTACATTTAGAAAGAAATCTCTGTGGCCACTCTGTTGTTGCCACTGTCCTTGGCTGGACCTTAATTCATTCCTTTTGCATTCCTGTTATCTGGGGCATTTGAGAATCAAATAACTTCATTGGGTCTGTGGTTTTTTTTTTCCTCTAAAGAATATTGTAACTGTCTCTTAATTATTGAATGCCCATCTTTTTCATTTATGGTTAAGTTCTATTTTCAGGGTAAGTCATCCTGGTCTGCATCATGTACTCCATTGCTCTTCAAAATACATTTTTCTGTTCCTTCTTGTGTTTCCTGGTGAATGCAGAAGAGTTTTGCTTTATCCAGATTTCCTTTCCTTTATGTTTGGATGTCTTTCTCATGATTGCTTTTGGAATTTGTTGTTTCTGAATTGAATTGTTAAATTTAACTGCTTTGCAGTCTCAGGATTTGTTGTTTTGTTTTGTTTGGCAACAATCTATTAATTCTTTAAATTGATATTTCCTTTTCTATGTTCTGCCCAGTTCTCCTCTATTATTTTTTTGTATAATACTGTTAGATTTTTTGTCCTGTCATGATTTTCTAGAAGGCTTATGATTCTTAGTTTCTCTCTCTCCACATTCTGTCTTTGGAATCAGTCTATTTACTTATATAGTGAGCATATTTTCTTCCAGTGTTATTGTTTTTTGTGTCTCTTTTTGTGTGTCTCTTTTAAATCCTCTGACTCTTTGAGTGTTAGCTGATTTTCCTTTATTTTACAATATTTATTCATAGATGCCTGAACTCATTTACTAAATGTGGAGACCATATTTATTTCTGCTGTTAAGATTTTCTTTGTTGATTTTTCTGATTATGTTTAAAGTCTTTGAGTTTTCTTCTTCCTGAGACCTTTGGTAAATTCAGTATTTTTCCCTCTTATTTTCTTCTTTTCTTTTCAATTTCTAACTCCTTTCCCTCTCATTTTGATTTCTTTGAACATCAAAGTATCTCAGCCTCCCACACTGGGCAAATCATAACTCACCAGCCTAGGTCTTTTCCACAAATGACACTTAAGGGGAACAGAACTGGCCCCATCTGCATGCTGAGCTCTTTCCCTTAGACTTACTTTCCCTTAACTCGTTATACACACACACACACACACACACACACACACACACACACACACACCCCCCTACCTGATCCAGTGCCCTGTCCCATCCCCTCTGTTCTGCAGCACTGGTGCTCTGGAATTGATTTCTGCAGTTTGAGTCTCCTAGTCTCTAAGAGGAAGGGACAGGGAGGGTGAGATGTTGAGCTCTATTTCAAGCCCAGATACATGCCCTGCCCTTTTCCCTGTTCCTGGCTCTCCTGCAGAAATCTTTACAGCACAGACCATCACCCATCCTAGTGTTGGCTCTAGGAATCCAAAGAGCTCCTATCCCAGAGCATTTCCACAATGATGGCTGTAAGTTTGAAGCTCTGTTGAGAGGGAAGGGGCCTGCGATATAGGGTCAGATTGTGTTACAAGGCTGTGTGTTATATCTTTGAGTTGTGTAGTGAAGCCTCACTGCTGGTAGCTTGGGAGGTGAGGAAAGGGCTGCATAAGCTCAGGGTAGGCATCATTTCATGGATTGTTGTTTTTTTAAACCTTCTTTTGGATTCTAGGTGTCATAAATCATGGAAACAACTGAAGTTACTTTATCTTTGATGTATAATTTCTCTTTTTGAGAGATTTAAGAGGTCAAAGAAAATGTCTAGTCTTCCAATGTGTTCATCATACGAGCCAGAAGTCCCAACCTCAGAGTTTTCGATCATAGAAGCAGAAGACTTATAATGTTGGCAATCAAGGGTACAACCATCTATATGTAAACACTGCAGAGGTGCAAAGAAATATAGGTTATAGGAGTTAACAAGATTAAGGGAGATGAAAATGTTTGGGGAACATCAATAAAAAGAGGTAAGGAATTGACATTAGATTGTGAGTCGGGCACTGAGATCACCTTTAATCCATCCTTTGACCTAGAAGACTGGTGATGTTTGTCAAGGAAAATCCAAAGAATTCGTTGGTGTTTCAGTACAGTGTCACTATAAAAATAATGGTACCTTGGTGAGAAGGAATGAATAGACGGGTAGATGACTTATTTCTGAATCCACAAGAAAAGTTTACTAGTGCAGCTGACTCACATCCAGAAGACTCAAAGATTGTATAAGTAGGAGCCATGGTATTTATTATTCCCATGACCCTTTTGTAATTAGCGTCCCATAATTCCCTGGGTCTCCTTAGGAAGTCTGTGCTCTTCCACCCCCTTCCAAAGATACTCCCATGATGCTCCCATAACCTTACGTGATATTCTATGATTGGTTAAGATGCCTTTAATTAATACCATTCCATGACCCTCAATGATTCCAGCAGCTACTATAACCCTATAACCTATCCTGTCAACTTCATATTCCCACTGACTTCTAGAACCAGACTTAGGATCCTCAAAAAGTCCCATTAATATTTTCTTCTTTGTGTTCCCAGCCAATAATTATATGGGGCTCTGAATATTCAGCTGGTATATCCCAGGGCTGGAGTAGACAGGCCGTTTGACCAGGTAGCCCAGGCTTATCCATCTCCACCAGTGCAATGCCATTGGTTTCAGGCTGATTGTTGCATTGCTCATACAGCATAATATGGACTTCCTTCCATTCCCATACCATAGGGCCTAGGGTGGCTGCTGATGCCCACTGCATCTTCCATACCCCAGCCACCAGACACCATTGACTCCGGTCTCTAAGAAGACAGCCAATAAAATGAGGGTCCATATTGGTCCCTTACCTCTCTCAACCCCCATTCACTGAAGGTAGATTGTTTTTTGTGTCTCTTTTTGTGTGTCTCTTTTAAACCACTTTTGAAGAAATTTCCAATTGATCCTGAAGGCCAAACATATAGATGGAAAGAGAAACAGAGATAAGGAGAGATAGACAGACAGACAGAGACAGGAGTAAAGAGAGACAGAGACAGAGAGAAACTCCCTCCCTTCCCCACAGACATGGAACCTTTGGCCACTGTGGTTAATCAGTTCATGCTGACCATCCAGGGTCAGACCCCAAAATAGAAGTCCTTGCCTCCTCAATTGTGTTCCATGTCTAGAATCCACAAGGGCCATCAGAAGAGGAAAAAGAATTGGGGTTCATAAAACAGGGTGATGATAGGAATGATGGGGGGCACAGTTGGCAGGATTTGAAAACTGTTGTCAGCTTTTCCCCACCCCTGAGGATCAAATTTTTCCCCATTCTCTTCTCCCTAGTCTTGAGACAGCCTGGAGAGAAAGAGAGATGACAAAAACTACCTCTATGCCTGATCCCAAGCTCATTCCTTCTTATGTGCTCTTTTATAAGTGTGCCCCACTTGTGCATATATCCTCCCTCCAACATATTCTTTCTCACACGCAATCCCAGAGGAAGGGAGCAAACTGCAGAGGACCTCTATTCTAAACTGTACCTTCATAGGAAGCCCACATGTGTGGTCAACTTCCCTCTGCTGGAGGTCCTCAAGTCAAAGGTAACTTTGACCTTCAGATGCAGCCCATTTCTCTTTGGGATGGTCCTAAAACACACCTGCCTCTCTCCCCAAACATGAGCTCCTTCCTAAATCACAGGCACATACATAGACATATCTTCTCACACACATATCCCCTATTCACTTCCTCACACAATCCCTCATCAAGAACCCCCACATTCCCCACAAGGATGAGAAACAGGGCCCAGCATAGCACCCTGGCCTCCCACCCAACCTTAATCAGGTGCCCACATGACATCACAGTGCCTAATGCCCAGCCGGTCCCAACCTAGAGAATGTGGGGGATGAGAGGTATTCTGGGAGAGGAAAACCTACAGGCAAATGAGGGTACAGACGATGGTCATGGTTCCCACTCTCATTACCTTTTGAAGCTTACAGTCCACTTGCTTCAGCATATGGCACACCGTGGAAAAATCAGTACAATTAGCCTCATGTGTAATTCTGCCAAGGCACACCTCACAGCTCTTGTGAGGCTTTGGTCTTATTGTACTAGGCAGAACAAATTAACAAAGTAATAACTTTGCTCCAAGGAATTGGCCTTAATTCTGGGTCTTTTTCTGGTTCCCTCGTTGATATAGAAGAACAGAAAAGAAGACATAGCCAAGACTGAGGGAAGCCAAGAAAAGGCTTCTCACTGCTCCCTGGCAAGTTTTCCTGTTGGGTTATAGGAAGAAATGTCTTATAGGCTTTGAGCTAAGTGAATATGCTAATGCTTGACCTTCACTAGATGAAGGATTTCAGCTCAACAAGATGTAGGAGGTCAGCTACAGACACAGAAACTGTGTGTCCAATCAACCAGTGTCTGGCAAGGAAGGCTACGTTCATTTGATGAGCATTGTGAGAGACTAAGACAGCAGCAAGGAAGTAAGCCTGGACAGGGCAGCCCACAAACATCACCAGAAAGCATCAAAGGTCCTGCTATGTCAGAATCAGGAGCTGCCCTTCCATGCTCATGCCCCAGGTCTAGATGCTCCTTGCACAAGTGTGCGCATTCTTCCCATTGATGAAGTATATATTTGTGGGAAAGTGCACCTCAGGTTTAAGGGGGAAATGTTTTGTTGATGCTTTTGCTACTCTGCAATCCCATTAAATGTCTTCATTTTAACTAATTGTGTTGCTTGACTGGCTTTCAAAAATAGCATCAATGGGGGCTTATGTACTATGGTTTCATTGCATGGAGAGAGTACTGAGATCTTAAGTAAGTATTTTCTAGGCCAGTGATGCCAAATTAATATAAAAACAGATCCCTACAACCACAGAATGACTAGAAATGACAAATTATCATTTTGGTATGTGGTATGTGTATTTTCTTAAACATGCTCAATGGGAAACTAACATCCCCTCCTCTGGGTTTGAGAGAGAGCATGTTAGAGGAAGACGTGTCAAAGTGGGGCAAACCTGTAGGAGAGTATACAAAAAGGAATGTAAGGGTCCCATGAGTTTGAAGAGAGATCCTTGTGATCCTTTCTTCCCTTTAGTTCAGGCTACATTCAGGAGTCTTGAAGCTCTGGCTTCTAGTCTAAAGGACCAAATCTGAAAGTTGTGGTGTGCCATCAGTTTCTACAGATAAAGGAAGAAAATGCAGATCAAAGAAACTCATGGATTTGGGGTGGGGAACCTCTAAAATCATCTGGTCTGATATCCTCTCACATAGGTGTTACCTCTTCCACCTATTCTACATGCTCTCAGGGAATATTTTCTGGAGACCCCCATGTCAGGGAACTCATTGCCTCCTCACAACTTGGAGATGAAGTGATTTACTTAGGATGAATGACAAGACTCTACAACTTGAACCCAAGCTTTCTGACTCCAAATCCAGAGTTGCCTCTGCTACAGTCCACTGCCTCATATTCAATCAATAATCACTTATTATGCCTGGCACCATTCATTCAAGGCACTGAAGATACAAAGACACAAACAAGCTTTCTCAGTACTCAAGGAACTTAGGAAGTCTTAGAATATGCACACCCATGTTCCCAGGTGTACCACCCAACATGGCAGTCACACCCATATGTCTTCACACTGGCAGGTCTGAAAGAATTTCCAGCAGTGGGGAAGGGACAGAAGGCATGTGGACTGCTCAGCCAGGGGCTTTATCACAGGGCTACAACATTCAGGGTATGACGGAGTAACTATGGTAAGGTGATAAATCAATTCCTGCCACTCACCACTATACCACCTATGCCACCATCATATGCTTTACACAAAAGAAGTTACAATGATACCATTGACTTTTTAAAAATAATTTTTTATTGATAGCTTTTGTTTTCACATTGAACACATCAACCCTGTGTACCTCTCTCTTTCTTTCCCAGAGAGTCACCATTAACTCTCTTTTTAACCCTCACCTTCCATCTTAGAATCAATACTGTGTATCAGTTCCAAGGCAAGTTCCAAGTTGTAAGGGCTAGGCAATAGGGGATAAATGACTTGCCCAGAGTCAGTTAGGAAGTGTCTGAGATCAGATTTGAACCCAAGACTTTCTATCTCTAGGCCTGGTTCTCAAGCCACTGATCCACCTAGCTGCTCTCACCATTGACTCTTACATAAAACATTTAATAAGGTTAAAGTAGAATAATTATACTTATTCAATAGAAGGTAATAGCAGAAATACAAATATAATTCTACACCCATAACCCTGAGACATAGTCTCTCACTAATGCACACAGTATCCAGAGAGGATAGGGGGCCCACATTTATATAAATTTAAGAGAGGAACATGAACAAGGAAACCCATGTGCCTAGGCTGCCCTAGATAGCAGATGTTGGTTTCCTTTGTTTCTGCAGAGAACAGGCTTCACTAAGCATCACATTTTGGGAAAAGTCACTTCTTGGCTACTCTCAGGCCGCTGAAGCAGAGTCAAACTTTTTTTTACCACACAGTCACCCTTAACAGGGTTCTGTGAAAGTGTTACACTCTTTTTGGCAAAATATATCAGCCTAGCTGTAAAGAATTGCAAAGGCAGTCTTTCACTTTTACGTTCTCTTACATCACAGAGATCAGTGAAAGATCATGAATTCACTCCCAAGCTATAGAAGGCCATAAGGAGAAATAAAGCCAGACACCTCTTCAAATAAGCTCTAGAAGGCCCTGCTTTTCTCCAATCAGTTTCCAGAAGGTATAAAACTGAAGTGGTTTCAATTCTCTCTCAGTTGACACAGACTTGCTCCAACAAAGTTCTCAGCAATGAAATACCTTTCTTCCAATCATCATGGCTTCTAGCCAAACAGCTTCAAAGTCATCCTGACAATTTAGCTCCTGTTAGTTCCTATATTCTGGCTTATATAAGTAGCTGCTCCCATAGCCTTCTGTATCTTCTAGTCCTCCTTCACTCAGCATCTTCTGGTCATCCCCTTTTTTGAATTTTTTGAATTTTAATAGCCCATTTCTGAGCCTCTTTGTATTTAGCAACATATCTCAAAGTTAAGATGTAAAACTCAAGATGTAAAACAAAAAAAAAATCCATCTTTCTGTCAAGTATGATCCTATCAATCCTTAAATTATCTTCCCATAGTTCCCCAAATAATTATTTTATTTATAGCTAAAGCAGTCAATCAATAAACATTTTAATAAGAACTACTATATGCCAGGCACTGGGTTATGGTCTGATGAAATAAAAAAAGGTAAAGACAGTCTCTGCCTTTCTCAGTCTGATGAAGGAAGACAATACCTTAAAGGAAGCTGAAAAGAGTGGAGGAGCCCATTAAGAAGGACTGATGTTGGGGGCAGCTGGGTAGCTCAGTGGATTGAGAGTCAGGCCTAGAGACAGGAGGTCCTAGATTCAAATCTGGCCTCAGACACTTCCCAGCTGTGTGACCCTGGACAAGTCACTTGACCCCCATTGCCTAGCCCGTACCACTCTTCTGCCTTGGAGCCAATTGGCTCCAAGACAGAAGGTAAGGGTTTTTATTTTAAAAAATAAATAAATAAGTACTGATGTTATATAACATAAATTTGTATTGAACCTAAGCAGCACAGTTTTATGATTTTCTCCAGCTTCATTCCACAGCACCTATGCAAGAGCAAAGACAGCAGATGTTGGAAGTCATCCAGGATGGATCTGATATCACATATATAGCTCTGAGCCTTCAAAACTCTCAAAAGAGTCACATGTAGCTTGTGGCAACCTAGCTTATGAATGACTATGAACTAGAGTACATTAACTGGGGGAAGATCCTGAAACTATCTGGCTTTGTGAGCTTTAACAAAAGCAGGGTCCTGTCCTTAAGCGGAGAGGGCATTTCTCCCTCCTCCATCTCCTAGAAGCAATAGAAAAGGGCAGGGCTCATGGGTCCTGTGGATTTGGGGTCCAGTGTCCAAGAGCTTCTCAATAATAACAGACTGCTTTGGGCTATAGTTCCAACTGACCCTTTTTGGTCTTTGCTTCTCCCTTTCTTGGCTCAGTGACCTAGGTCTCAAGATTCTTGCTCTTTCCAGAAGCTTTGGAGAAATAACTGAGGTCCCCCTCAATTGGCAAGCTTCCTTTCCTCTGAGATGGTTTGGAAAACTTTCCCAGAAAGGGATTAATAGGAAGAACATTGTGGAAGTGAAACTCTTTCTAAAGTGAAAGAACTTTTACTTGGAATAAAGGAGAACCTTCTGAGCACCTGTATCAAACTTGAATCCTACAGTGTCTTAGAAACCAAACATCAACACTATCTATGTTGTATTGTATTTCTATTTACTTTGTTAAACATTTTCTAATTACATTTTAATCTGGTTCTCCCAGTGATTTGCCCGAAGCCAGGGCATCTGACACCTCTGAGTTCCTACTGATCTGATGATAATTCTGAGGCCCTGGATGGGCTTGGGGAAGAATCTTTATTTAGCCACTGAGGAAGAAGAGATAAGACTCTATACATAAGCCCCACATAAGCAGTGAATTCTGAGTGAATGGAGGTACCTGGAGAGCCTCAGTTTCATTAGATCTCAAGACAAGTTGCATGCAAGAGACTCAGAGGACCTTTTTTAGCCACTTTACTCCAGGTGACATGTGCTGGAAAAGTGTTTATTGAGGCATAAGTGTTGTCACCTGGATTGTGGCCTTGATGTTCCTAGTGCCACGCTGGCTCACTGTCACCACCTTGCATCAGGAGACCTGATGTGAACAGGGAACACTCAGCACCATCCCTCACTTGGACCAGATTGACCAGATCTGAGTCTTGAGCCTTCCAAAGGGAGAAAGAAAAAGCTGTGATTTGACACATTTGTCCTTCTTCACATGTTTCTTCTTTTTACTTATGGTGACTCTT
The DNA here is from genome assembly GCF_027887165.1 of Monodelphis domestica. Classification (NCBI taxonomy): domain Eukaryota; kingdom Metazoa; phylum Chordata; class Mammalia; order Didelphimorphia; family Didelphidae; genus Monodelphis; species Monodelphis domestica. The sequence goes on from NC_077231.1 coordinate 5,970,985, forward strand.
GGGATGAGTGGGGCTAATAAATTGTTTTCTTTTTCTTTATCTCCTCAGCACTGCCTGTGCCAGGATGATCATCTAGCAAATGCCCTAAAGTATTTAAATAGTGGGAGATCTTCTAGAATAGAGATGTCAAACATGGGGATCCAGTGCAGCCAGAACCAGATAAAAATATAATTGGGAAATATTTAACAAACTAAATAGAAACATAATAAAGCATAGGTACATTTCATTTTAAACTATGTGTGCCCCTCTCCATCTTTATATACAGTTTTATGGTGTATTTCTATTTGAGTTTTATACCATTGGCCAAGATCCTTAAGAATATGAAGTGATAGGTAATAAGACTGATTGATACCTATTGGGGTTATCCCCAGTCCCAGACCCCAGGGGTTAGACTAGCCTTTCCCTAAAAGACAGCAAAGCTGGTACTTGATGGACTCATTGGTAGGTCGAGGCTCAAACTGTGCCTCCCAGGATGCAGGTTCCTGGCAGCCTCTGGCTGTATTGACATTGCTTCCTGATTACCTGGGGGCATTAAGAGATTCAGCCACATCAAACAGTAGGGTTGGAACATTTCAGATTTCGAGTATGTACCAAGATCACTCAAGTGACCACACCCTGCCCTGCTGATCAGACATGTTTACATAAAGAGGCTAAGAGGAATATCTGGCCTATATCTTGAAGAAGAGTCAAGCATAACAAATTGACGTTTTTCTTACCCTTGACCCTTCTCCAATCCCTCAAGATCCAGCTGCAGAGACCTGCTTATCTTATTTCTCAGAAATTATCTCCATCTCCAGTCTCTGAGCCGTTGTATAGGTTGCCTCCCATAGCTATAATGCTCTGCTCCCTCTTCTTAGTTTCTCTTAGTTTCCCTAAAAGGATTTAGCTTAAATCCCGCCTTCTGCAGACAGTTTTTCTCAGTCCCCACAGCTGCTAATGTCTTCATCTTTGAGATTTTCTTCCGGCTATGCTGTCTATATCTTATGTGTATCTAAATATCAATACACTGTGGGGAGGTCCCTCTATTGGGAAAGGGCTGAACAAATTGTGATATATTATGGTGATGGAATACTATGATACTATAAGGAATGATGAACGGAAAGATTTCAAAAAGAGCTGGAAAGACCTCCATGAACTGATGCAGAGTGAAATGAGCAGAACCAGGAGAACATGGTACACAGAAAATGAAACATTGTGGGATGATCAAAGGTAATCGACTTTGATATTAGCAGCAATGCAATGATCCAGGACTGCTATTTACCTCTAGAGAAAGAATTGTTGGAGTAGAAATCCAGAAGAAAGCATATGATTTATCACTCGTTTGTTTGGGCATATGATTTAGGGAGTTGGTTTTTATAAGATTACTCTTACAAAAAGGAATAATATGGAAATGGGTTTTGAGTGATAACACATGTATAACCCAGTGGAAGTGCTTGTCAGCTCCAGGAGGGGGAGGGAAGAGGGGAGGGAGACCATATGAATCATGTAACCTTGAAAAACATGTGTAAATTTATTATTGGAATTCAATAAAGAAAAAAATTTAATTTAAAAATGTTTTAAGAATATGGGGGGGGGGGCAGGGCTTAGCAATACCACTACTATATCAGTATCCCAAAGAGATCAAAGAAAAGGGAAAGGATCCATATGTACAAAAATATTTATAGCAGCTCTTTCTGTGGGGAGCCAAAAAAAAAAAACAACTGGAAACTGAGCGGTTGTCCATCAATTAGGGAAAGGCTGAACAAGTTGTGATATAGGATTGTAACAGAATACTACCTTGGCCAAAGAAATGATGAACAGGAGGATTTCAGAAAAATCAAGAAAGACATGAACTGATGAAAAATGAAGTGAGCAGAACCAGGAAATCATTGTGCACTCAACAGCAATATTGTACAATGATCCCACTTGAATAACTTAGCTATTCTACACAATACAAAGATCCAAGACAATTCTGAAGAACTTATAATGAAAAATGTCATCCACCTCCAGAGAGAATCGAATGCAGACTGAATTTTTTACTTCTTTTTTTTGGTCTGAGTTTTTTTCCCCACAACATGACTAATATGGAGATATGTGTTGCATGACTGCACATGTATACTCTATATCAAATTGCTTGACTTCTCGAGAGGGGAAAGGGAGAGACTTTAGAACTAAAAAAAAATTTTTAACGAGTATTAAAATTGTTTTTTACAGGAGCAGCAAGGTGCTTCAGTGGATTGAGAACCAGACCTAGGGATGGGAGGCTCAAGTCTGGCCTCAGATATTTCCTAGTAGTATGACCCTGTGCAAGTCACTTGACCCCCATTGCCTAGCCCTTACTGCTCTTTTGCCTTAGAACCAATACACAGCTTTAATTCTAAGATAGAAGGCAAGGTTGTGTGTGTGTGTGTGGGGGGGGGGGGTTAATTGCTGGCAAGGAGCAGTAATGAATCAGGACCCTCAGACTCTAAAATCTTGCCTTTCTCACTAGTCAGCACTGGTTAAACATTGACCGTAACACCTGTAGTTTCAGCATTCAGTTTTCCACTCTGTCCTGGATCTGTAACATTCCCTGCTAGGCGCTAGCTTTGTATCCATTCGGTTTTATTGCTTGTATTATTCTTAGAAGGAATTCATTCCCCACAGTAGTCCTCCAATGTGTCGCATCCCCTCCCCATGTTCCCACTCTGGAAGGGCATGACAAATGATGACGAGGTGGGCAATGGAGGGACACGGAACCTGCACAGTGAGCCCTCTAATCTTGCACATGCTCCTGAAAGGGAGGCTTCGAGACCCCAATAAATATGCCAACCCTGGTCCACGAAGGAAGCTGCCCTCCTTGGAGGAAGCGGCCACCCCGTTGCAGAGCTGCTGCTACTTTACAACATCAGCTCCAAAGAAAGAGGCTAACCTGCCAGCCCCAGGCTATTCCACCAGCTTTATAGCGTCATAAATCGCTTCTTCAAATAAAACGATTTTCTTACTTCTGGACTGAACGGAGTTCGAGTCAGCCTTTGAGGCCCCGCTACAAACTGGGGGGGCGTTTCTCCCACATCACTTGTAACTGTGCTAGTTGCATGTAACTGGGGGAAATGAACTAGACCCACTGTAAGCTGCCAATGCTCTCTGCTTAACTCCAGGGACTATGAGCTGGCCTTCCACTGGTGCTCACCTTCCCATTCCTGAGCATACTTTCGCTGAGAAGAGTCACAGTGACCACACTGTGGGCCCTCCCCCAATCCTCTCCCACTTCTGTGTCTGCCTTTCTGGGGCTCCCCAGGGCTTGGCCACACCTAAGTGCTTTATAAAGGCTGGTTGGATGGCCACAGATCTGCCCTTGTCGCGCTCTGCACGCCTCCTCTCGGCCAAAGAGCGCGGAGAGAAACCTGAATTCTCATTGGTCCCCTGGAGGTGTGATCAGGTCGGCATTGGCCAGAGTCCTGACACCTTGCCCAATCGCGTTCCTTTACGATACTGTAGTCAGAGGAAATGTTCTCGCGCTTCTATGCATCCGTTGCCTCGGGTTTTCCCAGGTTTCTTGGAATCCACCCCTTTCAGCAATTCTTCTGACCGCGGAAACGCGTCCAAATATCCCTCCTGTCCCTGTTGAAGGAGCTTTGCCCCTCCCCCGGAATCCTGGTCTCCCTGGGATCCCTCCTTTAGATACGTACCTGGCTAGCTAGCTAGACGGGTTCCCGGGATGCCTCCGAGATCCTGCTTGGCTCTGGAGAGCTGCTTTCGCCTACGCTTTGTGCTTTGGGGCCTGGCTATTGGGGCTCGGGTGTTCCCGCAGGACCCTTTCGAGGATTCGGGCTCCTGGGCAAGGTCTAGCTCGGCAGACGCTCTTAGGGGCTCCCCGCCCCCTTTCCTCCAGTTTTCCACGCCTGTCTGCAGAAGCCGCTCTCCTGTCCGGACGGGGCGGGCTTTCTCGGTCAGTGTGCAGTTGGCGAGAGGCGCTGCCCAGCTCCCCTTTCCACAAAGGCAACGGAAGCCAGCGTCGTTTCTTAGAAATTTATTACATAATAATAATATAATAATTAATAATAATATAAGAAACATAGATCTCTGTGGGGTGTATCACAACGGCAGGGTCAGGAGGCCCCGGGGCTGGAGAGGGGAGGAGAAATCTCCCCACGGAACTCCATACAAAAGACGGGGGTGAAACTGAACTGACCCTGTCAAGTTAAAAACCCAAAACGGAATGGAACCAAAAACCCACAGGTGCGTGTGTGCGTGTGTGCGCGTGTGTGCGTGTGTGCACGGGAGAGACTGCATGGGAGGGACGGAGACTGACTGCGTGAGGCTGTCCGTGTGTGTGAGAGAGACCCTGTGAGACTCTGTAAGACTTTTGTGACTCCGTGGGCAGGAGGCTAGATATGACTGAATGTGGCATTGGGTTGTATTACTGTGTGGTTCGATGTTGGTAACTGTCTGTGGCTGTATCACTGCGGGGCAGGGCGAGAGTCCGGGGTGAGTGGAGGGCAGAACAGTGTGCAGGGGGAGCTGGTGAGAGTGAGGAGAATGTGGGGCGAGTGGAGTGCAGAACGCTGTGTGTGCGCGCGTGAGAGTGTGTGAGTGAGTGTGTGTGTGTTCACCCAGAACAACCTCGGCACAGACCTGCGTGCCAGGTCCCCAGGGTGTGAAATTTTCTATTTTTTTATTTAAAAAAAAAGTTAGAAATACAAACAGAACCTTGTGAGTGACATGGACGGATCATAGTCCAGACCCCAACCCCCAGATTTAAAAACAGGTCCAAGAGGGCGCCCCCCCACCCCACAGACCCCAAAGGTCATTGCTGAGCAGTAGAAGTCACAGTAAAGGGGCCATGGGGGTGGGGGATAGGAAAGGACAGAGAGGAGGGGGGGCATCTCAAGATGAAAACAGCCCCAGATTCCCAGCACCCTCCCCTGAGCCGAGGCAGAAGGCTGGGGGTGCCTGGCTCCGAGGTCTCCCCCACCCCCAGCCTAGGGCCCAAAGGGTCCGCCTCCTCTCCCTGCTTGGAGCTGATGGAAGGGTTGCTCCGAGGAGAGGGGTCACTCGTAGACCCCTCCCAGGTGCAAGAGCTCCGCGGGCTGGGACTCCCCCAAAAGAGGAAGATGAATTCACTATATAAACCCTTCCCTCCTCCTTGCCCTTCGATTCCTCCTCAAACTTCGGGGAGAGCCGGCAGGTCCTTGACTAGGGGGCCTAAGCCTGTGCGCACACACTCCCACTCAGACACCCACTCAGTCACAGGGCGAGCCGCCCGGGCCCGGCCTGTCCTAGCACGGGCTTCAAGGCCCAGCACACGCTCCCAAGCCCCAACAGCTTGCCGGTCTCTCACACAGGTGTGTTCTCGCACATTCACACACTCATTCGCACACGAGCCTTCCTGCACGCCTTCCCGCAGTCTAGCCCTCCGCTGAGAGGCACAGTGCCCAGCCTCCGCCCTGATCGCCCACCACTGCATGCCCCCATGGCACACTAGCGCCCAGCCTCGCGGCTTCGCACACAGCCCCGCCGAGGCAGGGGCAGAATGGGAGGAGGGGGCTCTTTGGGGGTCCGAGACACTGGCAGCTGCACTGGGGGATGGGGGGACCCCCTCCTCTGGTGACTGCTGAGTCCGGAGGAGAGGCCCTGGGACAGTGAAACGAGACTGAGTGGGGACCCCGAGGTGGGGCTGGGGGAGGGTGGGGGTCCTCGCTGCCCCCCTTATTGGCTATTGTCTCCCAAGCCAGCCGCGGCCCCTAGTGTGCTGGGGGCGGAGCAGGATCGGAGGGCGCGAGGCCTCACTCGTCCTTTCCTGCAGCACCTAAAGGGGGTGGGGGAGGACGGCGCGCCAGGCCCAGCTCAGCAGGGGGGCGAGGGGGGCGATGGCGGAGCCCAGACCAGCTGGAGCGGACCCGGCCCCCCCCCCCCCTCCGCGCCGAGCCGGGCCGGACCGGGGCCGCGGGGGCGGGTGGCAGTGAGGCCGGGCCCCGCAAGGCGCTGGGAGGTGGAAGACGTGGCGGCCGCCGGCCTGACGCACCCGGCTCCGGCGGAGCCTGCTCGGCCCGACGCGGCTGAGCTGAGTAGAGCTGAACTGGGCTGCGCCAGGCCGGGCCGGGTCGGGCCGGCATGGGGTGGGGACGGGACAGAGACGTTAGTTCCTTTTCTCCTTCCAAATATAGAGCAGATTAAAAATATGCAAACCCGGGGGGAGGAGAGGCCCTGCTCAGCCCCGTCCAGCCCCCGCATGCCGGGCCGCCCCACCCCGCCCTTCAGGACCACGTGCGGAGGGGGGGGCAGGGCAGGGGAACGGGGGCGATAAGCAATGTACAGGGCGACTCTCCGAGCAACAGCAAACAGGACGATTCATGCAACATTCCGGCCCCGGGGCCGCGACGCGGGCTGGTGGGGGGTGGGGAGGAAAGGGAAGAAGAGGCGGGCGGCAAGGGGCAGGGTGCGGAAAGAGAGGAGGGGGCGGGGCCTGGCCGACGTCCGGTGGAGTGGCGAGGCGGGGACAAGGCGGGCCTGTCCGCGGAGAGGCCGGCCCTCGGGCCCCCGCGAGGGGGGCGGGACCCAGCTCGCGTCACGCGGCGGGAGAGGCCCGCAGGCAGGTGGGCGGGGCCCTGCCGGCAGGGCGCCCGGCGGGGTGGGCGGGTCCGGGGGCGCGCGGTCAGCTGTCCGCCAGCGCCTTGAGGGCGCGCTCGATGTTCATTCGATGGCCCACGCGCGTCACACCCATCTCCACGAAGTCGTCCTTGGTGAGCGCAGGCAGGTGCGCGCCCTCGATCTCGTGGTCCTCGAAGCGGTCCCGGTGCTCTCCAAGGTGGATGCTGTCCAGCCAGTCGCCCACGTCGAACTTGGTCCACAGCTGCAGCGGCTTCTGTTGGAAGGGTCGGGCGGGGCCCGGGATGGTGCCCAGACCCGGCCCGGGCCCTGGCCCGGGCCCTGGGGGCCCGGGGGCCGGCGTAGGTGAGGGAGATGGCGAGCGACTCCGCGCGCTGACGCTGCGCACCACGAAGCGCACCTCTTTGGGCTCGTGGGGGATGGAGAGGCTGGACGACTTGAGGATGGTGGGTGGCGTGAGGCCGAAGGGTCGCCCCACGCCGCCCCCGGGACCTGGGCCCAGCCCCTCGGTGCGCTCGAGCGACGCCGGCTTCACGGGGCTCGGTGTCCGGCGGGCCACGGGGTAGCGGCTGCCGGGCCGGACGGTGTACGAAGCCCCGGGCCCCGGGGGACCCACGCCGCTACGCTGCTGCTGCTGCTGCTGCTGCTGGGGCTGGGGCGACGGCTGCTGCGAGATGGAACTCAGCTCGCCGAGGCTGCTGAAGAGCCTGCGGGGATGGAGAGGGTCAGGGCGGGAATGGGGCCAGGGGAGCGGGCGGGGGAGAGCGGGGCTGCACCAAGACATCAAGGACCTAGGGAGGCCCGGGGCAGAGGAAGACAGGAGGGGGCCCCAGAGACCTAGGCTGACGGGTTGGGGGGCCACCTGGTTCCCCTTGTGGCCCTGTCCCCCCTGCTATTCGGGCATAACACTGTGGGAATGTCTGAGCCCGAGCCGAAGAGAGAGGCCCAGGTTTCTCCCTCCTCATCCGTGGCTATCCTTAGCAAGGCTAAATGGCATTTCAAGATGGGCTTCTGAACCCCAGGCTTCGGGAGAGATCTCTGAACGCTTGACCCTCCTCTCCCCTCCCCCGACTCCTGCTGGTGATCTCCCGAGGACAATGAGCCTCAAGCACTGACCCACCAGACCAATGGTCCCCACGGACCTTGAAGCCTACGTGGATCCACTCGGATTCCCTTCCCCCTAGGCCAGGGAACCCCATGGACACTAATCCCTCAGGCACTCCCAGGACAGTGGTCCCTTGAACTCAGACCCCGCCCCCCACCTGCCTTCCTGCGGGGGCTCAGGGAGGTTGTATCAGCTGGGATTGAAGTGCAACAGACAACAAATGCGGTCGCATTAGCGCCCATGCTAGACACATCCCCAGGCTGGACGCACTGGACAGCAGCCGCCTCACTTCCTGGCCTTTCCAGATAATGGATTCGCCCCGGTCGCCTGCCCACCCGACGGCCCCCAGGGGCCAAAAGCAAGGAAGTGAGGCAGTGCACGCAATGACACACAGCACAGCGACCAAAGGCTCATGCAGCTCCACCTACACCACCAGCCCCAAGCTCGCCTGCCTGGCCCCCTAGCCACCCCCAGCCCGGCCCGCGTGGAATGGTGAGAGGCATGGGATGGGGCATGCTCACTTACACAGCCGGCGCTCGGGACCCACCGCCCATCTAGACAGAGCAGCCACATGCAGATGGGGCAAGAAGAAAGCAATGAGAGAGTGTGTTAGCCCGGTGGCCAGACATGGCCCCTCCCCCACCCCTCCCCCGCCCAGTCACAGCCCATGCCTGGACACGGCACATGCCCCAACAGACGGACAACACGTGAGCCCAAGGAGCATGGTCTGGGCCCTGGAGAAAGTGAACTGATGGGGCCAGGGACAGGCTTGAGGTCAGCATTCATGGATCTGCGCAGAGCAAACTGTGAAGGGGCTGGCTACCCCCCTCCATTCCCCAACCCCGGCACTGGTCTGATAGGAAGGGCCGGCTGCAGTCTGTCCACGGAAACCGTTTCCATAGGGATGGAATGATGATCAGTGGAGATAACTCTGATCCAGACCCTCCTCGGTCCTTCAAAAATTGTCCCTGCCTCTGAGCCTGTCCCAAACCTGCTCCTTTCTTCTCCACTTCTGCCCTGACACTGACACTTGCTCCTTTACGCTCCATTCTGTCTTCTCCAACATTCCATGCTTTCCACAAGAAATTTCTGTCTCTCAATCCCCAGCTGCTCCTTTTCTGCATCAACAAAACAGCGGACACAGCCCTGCAAAGGGCTTCAGAAAGTATCCAGTTCAGCCCCTACATTTTCCAGACCAAGAAACCGAGTCCCGGAGTGAAAACTAGTTGCTCAGTCTGATACAAAGAGCAGAGAAGTAGGAAGGAGAATCAAAATCAAGCCAGAGCTATAACTAGGATAGGGCACACTCAGTCCTTCGCCAGCCAGCAAACCTAATAAACAAGAATGATTAGTGAAAAGGGGAAGCTACCGTGTCTCAGCTTCCTGATCTGCTCCTACCTGCAATCAGAGGACCTGTGTTCAAATACCAGCTTTACTTTCCGCAAGGCACCTCCTTAGGTTTGTTTCCTCCTCAGTCAAATTAAGAAATTGGACTAGATGACCTCTAAAAGTCCCTTCTAGCTCTAAATCTATCATCTCAAGCTACAAAAGCTAACTCCTGATCCCTACCCCTTACACTGGAGACAAACAAGAGAATCAACAAAAGAAAAGATTCCCCTGGGCAATGCGGCACTAGGCCAAGAAAGGCCAACAACCAGGGGACTAGGTAGAACAACATCCTCCTCAACTCTCCCCTGCTCTTCTCTAACGTGTGCCAGGATGGCTGGGGTCTCTCAAGAAATTGTCATGAATGTTTAAAGAGTCCTTTACTGATAGAGGGTCTGGGAAACCATTTGGATAGAGGTCCCTACCACCAAAGGGACCAAAGGGAAACTTGGGAGTTCAGGAAAGAGGAAATGTTAGTAATGGAAGGGAAGCTAGATCCTGGGAAGCATCTCTTACACTCTCTTTCCCAAATTGAATCAATCAATATTTAAGTGCCCACTTTGTTTCAGGCACAAAATCCTTGAAAAAGCTGTGTATACTCTTGGCCCTTGTTTCCTCATATTTTACTCTTCCCAATCTTCTGAAATCTGGCTTCTGACCTCATTATTCAAATGAAACCGCTCCTTCCAAAATGACCACCAATCACTTCTTTGCCAAACCTGATGGCTTTTTCTCATCCCTCTTGACCTCTCTGATTTATCTGACTTTGTTGCTCACCTTCTCCTGGGTGGTCTCTCCTCTCTGATCTTTCATGACAAAGCTCTCTCTTGGTTCTCCCAAGTCAGCTGCCCTTGGTTTTACTTAGCCTCTTTGAAGATGACTCCCAGATCCATAAACTCAGCCCATCTCCCCACCCCCTTGGCATCAAATGCAACCTGAACAACACAACTCATTCTCTTGCCCCCCAAAAATACTCCTCTTCCTCATGTCCATATTTGTTCCAAGAGCATCATCCTTCCAGCCACTCATGTTTACAATCTGGGTAATAATCGTCACTTCCAGGCTACACATATCCAGGTATCAAATCTTTTTGGTGCTATCTTTGCAAAGTTGTTTGTGGATATACTCCACTCCATTCCCAAGGCCTTTATCACAATAGCCTCAAGGCTTTCTCTGCTCCAATCCATTCCTCACACTGCTGCCCAAACAATTATCCTAAAGCTCAGAATGGACTACCATCACTCACAGACAAACACACACACACACACACATACACTTTTTGTTTGCAAGGGCTGGGGAGAAACTCAGTGTAGTGAAAGTTGGGTGAAGAAGGGGTCAAAGCTAACACAAAGGAAGTAATGCTGTGGGTCAGGGCCATCTGCAAATTTCCCACAGGCCTCCTGCCCCAAGGGGGTGAAGTGCTAGCCCATCAAGGACTGATTGGCCATGAATATCTAGACATGCATTCCTCCAGATCCAAGGAAACCTTTCAAAATCTTGAAGTGGCATTAGACCTACAGGAAACTGAGCAGCCAGCTGGCTCGGTGGTTCAAGAGCCAGGCCTAGAGATGGGAGACCTCAGACCTTAGAATCTTCATTCAATCACAACCAAACCCAAGGATGGCCATTCCGTTGATCTACTTTCAGGCTCCAGAATTCTAAAATTCCTCCAACTTCTCACAAGTTTCTATTTTTCTCTCTCCCTATACCTTACATCTCTCAAACTTATTATTCCTCCTAACTGACTCCAGCTTCAAGTCACTCCACCTCCATCATGCTCTCCCAGTCTATCTTCCCCTTAGTCTTCCTTTACTTTCCTCCCTCCAAAATCCTGACCTGTTCAATTTGACACTGCCCTCTACCTTTAAGATCCCTTGCCACTATATCCACTCATCCCTTTCAGAACCCTACCCCTCACCATCCACCTTCTCTGCCCTAATTTCCATGCTGCTAAACACCTTTGGGTGTTTTAGTGGGCTATGACCTTAACATAACTCCACCACAAAAAACTATGGTGACCTTAGACTGCACAAAAAAAGCTCACAAGCTCAGAGACTTACAAGAATGAGAAGCTAAATGACACAGGAAACATTCAGTTCTGAGGGCCATATTTTAGGAAGCTGGTAAGCTGGAGATTGTCCACAGAATGCCAAAGGTCCCAGAATTTGTGCAATATGGAGACTGGATGACAAACCAAACAGGATGTGTCTAGCTTTGAAGAGGAAGCTGGGGAAGGGATAGTGGGGGAGACATATTTGAAGCTCTGGAATGTGGAGGAGATTCCAACTTTTTTGGCTTGGCCTATAAAACAGAACCAAAAGCAATGGGTGGCAGTTCCAAAAGTGCAAGTAGAGACTAGATGTCAGGGGAAACGTCCTAACCACTCAGGCTCCCTCCAAGTGGTATGAGCTGCCTCACAAGATAATTAGCCCTATTTAATTGAAGATCTTTTGAGTCAAGGCTGGGTAACCACTTCTTGGGTGTGTAGAAGGTAATCTTTTTCAGAAATGGGTTGGACTATCAGGCCATTGGAGTGCCTTCTAGTCTTGAAACTATTCTTCTGAACCATGGTAACTGGGTCCACTACAAATTTATGTTAACCCAACTTCAACTGGGCTCCTGCTCCTGCATGCCAATCCTTTTACCTCTCCTTGACAGTTTATTAACTCCCTAAACGACTCTGTTCCAAATTTCTCTTTTAGTCATTTTACACTATTCCCTTTCCATTTCTTATCAGAGAACTTGTCCATCTCTGAGGAACTGAGTCATCTCCTCTCCCTTTAGGTCCCCTCAACATCATCCAAACCCCATCCCCATCTCTCTTCCTTTTGAGGCACCAGGTGACACAATGGATACAGCACTGGGCCTGAAGTCCAGAAGACCTAGTCCAAATCTAACCTTAGTTAGTTGGAGGCTGGTGCTTGGAGTTGGAGGAGCCCACAGACTGTTTTCTCCAGTTTGGTCACATGAGTGATAGGGACTGCTCTCATTCCTTGCCTTGGCTCTCCAGGGCCTTGGGCCCGCTTTGGCTCAGCCTGAGCAGAGTGGGTATTTTAAGCCCTCTTTCCTTCTCTCCTCTCTCCCTCTCTCTCTCTCTCCCTCTAATACTTTCTTCCTCCTGTTTGTAATTAAAACACCATAAAAAATTGGCTGCTGACTTGAGTGTTTCATTTAGGAATTACATAGCTGAATTCCTTGGTGACCTTAAATTAATATATATATCAGTCTTTTAAGGTGATTTCAATATCACAGTGTGGCCTCAGACAAGCCACTTAAGATCATTTCCTCCAAACTGTCTTCTCTTTCATTTCTTCACCCCCTTGTAATCTACCCTCTGACTGAAACTGTTATTTCTGAGGTCAGCATCAACTGCATAATTCAAGTTCAAGGACTTTTCTCACTCCTCATCCTACTTGAATTCTCTAAAGCATTTTACACTGTTGTCACACTCTTCTAGACACAGCCTCCTCTCTGGGTTTTCATGATTGTTCTCTCCTGGGGATCTTCCTACTTCTCTAACCAGTCTTTCTCATTCTCCTTTGCTGGCTTAGCAGTCATAAGTAGGGGTAGCCCCCAAGGATCTGTCCTGGCCCTCTTCTTTTTTTAATTCTCCACTCCGGTAGGGACCTCATCAACTCCTATAGATTCAATATTCATCTCTCTGCCCAATGACTCCTGGATCTTTGTGCGAATTTTGCATTGACTTATCTGTGAGCGCTTTATTTTCTCTACCCACATCATTCCATAGACTACACCAACTGAGGGCAAGTAGGTACTATAGTCTTTCTTGTCCTTGTTTTCCTCTTATATAGCACACAGCAGATGTGTATAAATTCTTGAAGAAGAAAAATTGAGCCAGTCTGAGAGTTCAGCCTGAAGAAGAAGGGGAGGAAGGAATCTAGAAGGGCCAGGATTGACTGTATATAAGAATGCAGCAGCAGACCATAGTGGCATAGAACCTACTAAGTGCCCCCCTAAAGTGGATGAAAAGATGGTAGGGAAGTCTAGGGCTGAGTTTACTGCTGGTTGTGGTCAGCCAGGGAGATAGTGGGCATAGGTAGAGGTGACGAGCATGGGCATAGGCCTGGATGCTTCCACATTTGAGCAAATGCCCAATCCACAGAGACCAGCTGACCAGCTTGCTGCCCTCAATCTCTTTATAAATGGCACCACAATTCTGGAAAGTCTCTAAACACCCCAGATTGTCTCTCTTCCCCATCCCTTTCCAGCTCCCATCACTTCCATCATCAAATCCTGTGGAACTGTCCTTCAAAATGTCTCTTGCATTTGTGCATTTCCACGCCCACTCTAGTCTGCTCTTCTTTTAAAAACTTTTTCAAAGGGTCCTTGCCTCCAGGCTCTTCAAATCCCATCCTCCTGCAGACCTGGTCAAAAAAAATCTCTTTTCTAACAACTTTCAGTGGTGCCCCCTGCTGACCACCTGCTCAATCTTCTCTTCCACAATGCAGTTCAAACAAGCCACTCTCCCCTCTGTCTCCCAAATGTTACAAATGTTACTTGCTCATGTGAGCTCCCATTGTGTCTTACTCTGTTCCTTCATCCTGGGCCTCAGCTTCCCCATCTGAAAATGATGGGGTTCCCCCAGATAGTGTCAGCTCTCACCTCACACCTTTGTCTCCATTAGGTCCCCTTTCCAAGCCCTATCTATCCTATATGGTAACCCAGACCTCAAAAACTACCTCACATACCCAACATGCAGCACCCTCCACCTCAGCTTCCACAGGGGAGTTACTCTGGAAGGCAGACTCTTGAATCATGAGCCCCTTTGGCAGTTTGATGAAGCCTTTGGGCTCCTTCTTTTAAAAGTCTTAAAATAAAATACATGAGCTTACCAAGGAAACCAATTGTGATGAAATACATTTACCAAAAGATTTTCTAAGTACATAGATCCAAGGTTAAGAATCCTTTCTGGAAAATGTGTCCTCATAGAATATCTTCCATTGCCATCTCATACCTTTTGTTTAAATCCTTTATTTGTTTGGAGAGGGAGTGACAAAATAGATCATAAGTTGAGCTCAAAACCAGTAAGTTGAGGTCCTGCCTCTGATGCCTACTGGCTCCATTATGACTGTGTGACCTTGGGCAAGTCACTGAACTTCCAAGTACTCTAAGCAATTCTCTAAGAGTATCATTTGTAGAGAAGATGCTGACTTTAATTGGTAAAAAAAAAAAATTCCCCTCATCTGGGAGTTCCCTATACCAATGAAATCAGAAGTCTGAACTCTATTTCCGTTTCATTTCTCATGTGTACCATCGCCTCTTCTATAAGATTGAATCTAATGCATGCCTGTGTTTTTCAGGAAATATAGTCCAACCTAAGCAAGAATGTCTTCTCCAGACTTCCTGATATGCAGTGATGTCCAGTGAGGGGATTCTTCATCTAACACAGACAATGCTGTGCCAACTTCTTCAAACCTCTTCACACTCTGATGCTAAAGGCCAAAGAGGCTGTGTGTGTGTCTGTCTGTGTGTCTGTGTGTGTAAGAGAGTAAGAGCAGGCATCAGATGAACATACTTCTAGGACCCCACTACACAGAAGGAGCCAGATGTGGATTTTTAAAATGGTATTAGAAGACTCAAACAAAGGTCAGGATTTCTGGTTGGGGTGGATGAGAAAATGAAAACCAACAGCAGACAGAAGGCAGAACTGCCCCACTCTTACCTGGAATTTTTCTCTGACAAAGAGAATGATCTCTGCTCTGGATATGATGGCCCCAAAATGTTCAACAGTTATTGAATTCCAAGTTAAGTAAGGAGACAATAAGAGAGCACCTGGCTGCCCTAGACTAAGGATGAAATCAAGATGGCTAGCCCAATGCACTCATCTGATTCCTGTTCTTGCTGTCTCTTACACACACACATCCTTTAAGTCTTAAAAGAAATGGTGAGTTGAACAATGATGGAGAACAGAAGCAGTGCATGAGACCTCAACTTTCCAAAAAAGACAAGAGAGCAGAGTTTGAAATTTTGAGAGCAATGAGCTTGACTTAAATTCCACATTAGTTCCTAGAACTAATAATTAAAGAGATGGTTGTTGAATATCTAGAAAGGGCAGCAGTGGTGAAGACCAAGAGCCAGCTGGGCTTCAACAAGAACAGTCCCTGCCAGCCTAACTTTGGCTCCTTTTTTGGACAGTATTACTAAACTCCTTAATAAAGGGATTGCTGTGGACAATGTTTATCAAAATTGTAGCCAAGCTCTTGATAAAATATTCTATTCTATTCTTGTAAAAATGTAGAGATGTAGACTAGACAATCAGACAAATCCAGAACTGGTTAGCTGATCTCCAAAAGTAGTTATTAATAGTTTAATGCCAACATGACAGAAGGTACTTCATAAGGCATCTTAGGGATCAGTGCTGGGTCCTGAGCTATCTAGCATATGCATCAATGACTTGCATAACAGCACAAGTGCATGGCCATCAAATCTGCCAGTGATACCAAGCCAAGAAGAGCTAAGAGCACCCTGGATGCCAGATCTAGGATCCAAAAGGCTCTTAAAAGCTCAACCCTTGGGCTGATCTAAAGAAATGAAATTCAGTGGGATTAATTATAAAGTCTCATATTTGGATTTGAAATACCAGCTTCTCAAGGAGAAGATTCTGAGGGCACAGTTAGACAGCATTTATTCTCTCAGGCATCTAGGGTTTTGTATGAACTGAAAACCCAATGAGTCAGCAGCAGGATCTGCCACTGCTGTAACAACAAACCAAGGTGCTCTTTGGCAGCTTTAGGGCATAGGACTTCCAGGAATAGAGAGGTCATTTGGACTATTGTGTTCAGTTTGGGGCATCTCTGGTTAAAGACACTGATAATCTGGAAAGTGTCCAGAAGAGAGCAACCAGGTCTTGATATATAAAGGAATCCGGGGAGTTTTGCTTAGAGAAGAGGATGCAGGGAGGAAATGAGGTCTGTGCTCAAGTATTTGAGGGGCCATCATATGGAAGATAGATTAGCCTTGTTCTGTTTGGCCCCAGAAGGAAGAACCAGGAACAATAGGAGGAAGTTGCATAGAGGCCAATGTAGTCTTGACCCCAAGACAAGTATCCCTACAATGAGAACTGAACCAAAATGGAATCAGCTGCCTAAGGAAGGAGCAGATTGCCTCTTTTCAAGGGTCTTCAAATAAGGATCAGATGATCATTTGGGTGTGTCATAAATGAGACACTTTTTCTATTTTAGATTAGACTAGATGGTTGCTGGGGTCCCTTCCAATTCTCAAAGTCTTGGATTCTGTAATTTTGTGAAATCTTCAAGTATGACCAAGATAGATGAAGCAGCAGGGAAGGACTCTATGTAGCCCACATATGGAAGAATTTCTTGCTTTACCCTTAATGATTATTCCCTCTTTCAAAGGTAGAGAAACTGCTAATGGGAACTTTTGTTCTGAATCTGATTTTCATGAACAAGGACGACTCATTTGAAGTAGTCACTTCTTTTTAGAATTTGTACTGGTGAAGAAGAAACCTAGACATAGTCTGACATGCATGATACATTTGGGGAAAGTAGATTCCAAAAATGCTGAAAGGATAGGTAGAATCCCATGGCTTGAAATTCTGTAGAGGAAGTCAGCCCAGTTGGGCTAGAATACTTTCAGGAAAATTATAAAGGTACAATGGGATGGTGTGCATGCAATAGGAACTCACCAGGAATTTTAGAATTTTTTAAAGAAAAAACATGGGGAACTATCAAATTGTGAAGCCCAAAAGTCACTCCCCAGGGGCCATCAAAGTGCAAGAACAAACAGATCTCAAAAAAAGAATAGCAAGCTATTGACAACCCTTTGAAAAACTTCCGAATAGTTATGAATAAGGCAAATATAAATGAAAACAACTCACAGGTTTCACCTCAAACCAAATAAATTGGCAAAGACCTTCAACCTTTTGAAAAAGTTTTTGGAAATTGGGTACTGGAAGTGACTAATATGTCCATTTACTTTAACTCTGAGATTCTATATCAATAGGCACTCAATCAAGAAAATCAATGGTAAAAAGAAAGCCCCCCAAAAAAACTCCCAAATATTTATAATAGCCCTTTCTTTTGGTAATGACAAAGAACTGGAAATAATGCAAATGCCCCCAGATTGGAGAAGGCTTAAAAAGACGGGATGCATGAAAGTCATGGAATATGGTGGTGCTAAATGAGGAGTGTGACAAAGCATATCTGAGGCAGAGGTAAAATAAGAACCAGGAAGACAAGCACCCCAATGACTACAGCAATGTAAATGTTGTAAAGAACAACTTAGGGGCAATGAAACCAAACAATTGATACAACAATATGAAATTATCATGAGCAAGCCTGGCCCCAAAGAAGAGATTGCAGTGGCAAGGGAATCTGGGTGAGAAACACTTCACATAACCTCAATATTTTTCTGTGTATTTGTCTTAATGAAATGGGTTTTTCCTTTAAAAAAAAAAACTCTTACTTTCTTGTCTTAGAATCAATATTAAGTATAGGTAAGGATTAGGCAATTAAGAAGTGCCTGAGGTCAAATTTGAACCCAGGATCTCTTTTCCTTCTGTTTTATTCTTGGGATATATGGGATGCTCTATCTCTGGGTGAGAGGGCAGTGGTGCATTGAGAAATGAAGGTAAAATGAAACCAGTAGATGCCAATCATTATTTTAAAGAATAAAAAAAGTGCAGAAGATGGAAGAAAGGTTAGGTAATAAAAACTGAAAGTTAAATTCATGTGTGGCACTTATAGTCCTAAAAGGACAATTTCAGGGGTGCTAAGCCCTGATATTGATGAGCTCCCATCTGATATTCCAAAGGCTATGGGGAATAGAAAAGGTACCTCAAGACTAAAGGAGGTCAAATGTCACAGTTTTCAAAAAAGGATGGAGATTGTGAACGAGAGAGAGAGAGAGAGAGAGAGAGAGAGAGAGAGAGAGAGAGAGAGGCAGACCATGAGGCTTTCTTTTGTTTTAAGAGTGAGGGACTATGGAGATAGAGTGCTCCCAGTTCTGTTAGTCTGAGGGCTCTAGCAGGTGCTTTTCCATTGCTTTATTTAATTGTTTTTCTTTGTCCCAAGGGAAGGCTCTTTGGGTTTTGGGGTGGTCAGGAAGGGAATAAAGATGACTGGAAACAGAGGACACAAAATTTAAAAAGAAACTCAGTAGGTTCTGGGGCTGAATAAAGTCGGAGAAATGCTGAGGGAGCCACCTGCTAGGATGGTAAGAATGACCACATCTAGGGTCAAGACAGGCCTGGTCAGACTATCAGAACAGTCCAAGGCTGAAAGGCTAGATATCCAGGCTCTAGCAAAGGGAAATGAGCTATGGACAGGCTCCATTCTAGGGGGAAAGACAAGAGGTCAAAAAAAAAAAAAAAGACTATGGGAGGTGAGCCCAGGGGCATCTGATGACTGTCCTCCCAGGGCTCTTCCTCTCACTCTTCATTTCAGAGAAAGTTAGGCCTACCGAACTCAAACCTTTCACTAATACTAATATGAAGCCCGGCTATGGGGCCCTCACACTACTTGAAACCTAGAGGCCAAAGCCAGATAAGGAGGGTAGGAAGGGCACATCTGGGAAAGGAGCAGGAATGGCTTGGGGGGGGGGGGGAGCCATTAAGGCTCTTAGTAGCAGAAAAGACCAGAGAAGTTTGGGACAAAAGAAAAAAGAAAATGCCTCCCAGGGGCCCTTTAGGTAGGGATTAGGAACTGGAGTAAAGTTCTCACTTTCAGCCTGATCCCCTGAGATCAGGTCATTTCTGCTCCTTTCCCAGATGTACCCTTCCTAGGCTCCTTCTTATCTGTTCATATTTCTACTGTCTGAGGGCAGTGGCTTCCTGAGATCCTCACCTACAATATCCCCTCATAAAATCGAGGTTTACTTGAGGGCAGAGGTGATAATAATAGAGCTCCCCATGGTAGAAGTTAGATATTTTTCTTATACTTCTTCCTTTCTAGGATGTTAATGGAGGGTTGAAAATCCCGAGAGAAAGATTACAGGCCCAACCCAAGTCAGAATTCCTAGGAAGATATCCAGCCAATCGCCCTCTCCTACCACTGTCCAGTCCCCAGTCCAGCTTTCCCTTTCCTTAGCCTCTCTTGCCCAAGTCACCAGCATGAACCCACAATAGCTTCCTTTCTAAGGACCACAGCATGGCATCCTGCACCCCATCTGAGGACAGAGAGGTAGAGATTCAAGACCAAGGTCAATAGCAGCCCAGGAAGGATGGATAGAAGAGAACAGAGAAGACTGGGCAGCTGGGATGAATGCAGATAACTGATGGCTAGCTAGGGATGGAGGAGAGGACAGAGGAATGGATGGATGGATATTAGGGCCAGATAGGCAGAGAACAGCTGAATGACAGAGACACACAAGGGAGAGAAGAACAACCCTTTTACTGCAGGTAGAAATTAAATGTATGAGGTGCTAATGTGATTAAAATATCACATCTTGTAAAAAATGTGATGAAGGGGTTTGAAGATAAATCCTAGCCATCCCCTCTGAACACTTGAGAGATCCTGGGGATATATGCAGGGCAGGGAACCTAAACCAAGACAGACAGCTCTTTCACC
The DNA here is from genome assembly GCF_027887165.1 of Monodelphis domestica. Taxonomy (NCBI): domain Eukaryota; kingdom Metazoa; phylum Chordata; class Mammalia; order Didelphimorphia; family Didelphidae; genus Monodelphis; species Monodelphis domestica. Next base: position 5,990,593 of record NC_077231.1, read on the forward strand.
AATTCAGGTCATCTCTGCTGTACAAGGAAGCTGAGAGTGTGGGATCTGTCATGTGTATAAGAAGAGAATCATAAGTGACAGGCCCCCAGGATAGAGGAGCCTGCTTCTGCACATCAGAGGAACAGGACTGGTTGTGGACAAGCTCTAGAGAGGGAAGGTGCTCCTGCAGTTAAGGCCATGCAACTTACCACCTAGTTCCAACAAAGGAGTGTTGGTGTAGGTAGGAATTCCAGGGCCAGCACCTGTGAAAACCTCAGGAGATGGGTGAAGGAGCCACTTGCCCATTCAGGGAAATTGTGACCATGATGCAAGCAGGTCTGACTTGGCTCCTGCCTCACTATTGGCAAGCTTGGCTATTCCTAAGTACTTGGTACTTTGTTTCCCCTAGACAGGGGCATCTGTAATTCACACCTGAGCATTTTGCTTATTTCTGAGCAGAAAGGGGAACAGCTGTTAGGGCTGAGAAGAGAGATGAGGGAAAGGATGGTCTACAATCCTTCATTTGCTCTCTTTCTCCTTACCAAGAAATACAGTAACTCTAGAAATTAGCTACAGTAAATATGTTTGGAAGTCAACCCCTAGGGATTTGGGGCAAAGTACACAGTAGAATCAGACTGAGCAGAAGACTGAGAGCTAGTGTTGGAAGGAGTGGTATGTGACAGTTAACAGAAAGAAGCTCGTGAGGATACAAGTGAGATCAGAGCTGGAGACAGAGAAAGAGACAGAGAGGCAGGGAGGAAGGGAGAAGGAAATGGAAAAGGAGGAGAAAGAGGGAGGGGGTGAGAAGAGAGATGAAGAAAGAGATCACACAGAGACAGAAAGAGAGGGGAGAGAGAGAGAGAGAGAGAGAAAGAGAGAGAGAGAGAGAGAGAGAGAGAGAGAGAGAGAGAGAGAGAGAGAGAGAGAGAGAGAGAGAGAGAGAGAGAGAGAGAGATGGAGAGGTGGCAGGCTTGCTTATACCTAGTTTACAGACCTCTATAAAATGTCTTGAGTTGGACTAGATGACCTTTTCCACTCACAATCTCTTATCCTGACTCCAGACTGGGGAGCCGATTCCATGGTTACTGAGAGTGAACAAGTCTCGAGTCATGACTATGAAAGAGAGTGGGCTCCAGAGAGGGGGCAGAGAGGCAGGCAGCCTGTAGGGCTGGCCAGAGAGATCACAGTCAGGAAGGATGCCCCACCAGCTTGGAGGGCAGAATAGAGCCCAGGAAATTCAGGGATCTTCATTTAGCATCCAGACCAGTTCAAAGTTTTATGCCCAAAAAAGCCACTGGCATCTCAAGCTGGGTCAGGACCTGTTCCCTATTCGAGTACTAACCTTTCCAAGTTGCCAGGGCAAGAGGTTGCACTAAAGCTTGGACTTCTCCAGAATCAAGGTTCTGAATATTCACCAAATAAAGGGAGACACAATGAGATGCTCTAGAGCAGTGATGGCAAACCTTTTAGAAACTGAGGGCCCAAACCACAACCCTCACTGCATGTGAGCCCCCTGCCTGTCCCCAGACAGAGGAGAGAGGAAGTGCACAGTCCCAAGGCTACCCTACCCCATTCCCTCTTTAGGCTACACATTATAAAATACTCTTACTATGTGGTCTAAAACCCTTAGCAACCTTTCTTTAACCACCAATCCCCAACCAATGCCTCAAACTGGAACCTTTCACATCTCTCCAGTCCAAGGCATAACCAGGTCCTTATGGGAGTGAGACCTGACCAGACTCCCCTGAAAGTAATGAGGGTCATGAGTGGAGGAGAGAGAAGAAAGTACATATTTGAGGAATTCAATGAAAAGAAGTTTGATGTCACCATTGAGCAGCAGCTGAAGGAAGAGTCCTTGGAAGGAGTGGTCAAAGAGGGATTCACTGGTTTAGGGAAATCATTCCTCGAGGTGCCAGGCCCCGCCCCCTCCCTGTTTGAGCTTGATAATAGATTGTGCCTTTATTCTTGACCACTAGAAATGATAGCTCAGACAGAGCCGGGCAGAAAGCTCTTCAAAGGCAGAATGAATTTGGGTCTCTGGATTTTCTCTCTCAGCAAAGATGCTTAGAGTAGTTGGATTAATAAATTTCTCTTTGGCAGGCCTGTGTGCCTAAAAGAAGAGCGTACAGTTTTTCTTCCACTTGAGAAGGGAGACTGGACAGTCCCTCCCCCCCCCCCCAGTCCCTGCTCCCAATTGGGGCTGGGGGAGTCAGGAATACAGCCTGTGGGCACGAGGAAGATGGAGGCTGAATGACTGCAGCTGGGCTATGTGATGAGAGATGAGGTGAGGGCAGACTTGGGTGCTGCCAATACCCTTAGATTTCCTGTGATGCCCCACCTGTACCTCAGGCTTCTTTCCCACTTTCACCTTCAAAGAATTTGAGAGTTCAAAGGGACCTTAAAGTCATCCAGGCCAACCTGCCTTCCCAAGCCCAAGCCTGAAGCCACTCTAATGGCCCTGACCAGTAAGTGCCAGTCTAGCCACTACTAAAAGAAGTCCAGTGGCGGGGAGTTCACTCTTACCAAGACAGTCCACTCCCTTTAAATAGCCCATTAAAAGCCTGCCTCCTTGCACCCCAGGGGTGATCCTGGTCCCCATTCACAATACCTCTGGGGCCAGGTAGGGCAAGATGCTTACAGATGGTGAAACTGAGGCTCCTAGAGGGTAACCCACCCCCCCCCATCACCCAGGCCTCAATGCTCTTGTGTCCAGGTCTTCCCTGACTCCAGATGCAGCAGTTTTTTACCCTGCACCCTGATGCTCCCAATTCTGCCCTTTGGGGCCAAACCAACCCAGGCTTACTCCCACTGAGCCAGCCTGCTGAGCCATGCAGAAGAGAAGGGCTCTGATGGCAGGCAGCCCCATCCAGCTGGGGGCAGAACCCCTCAGAAAGCTACAAGGGTGTTCTCTGGAGAGCCTGTGGAGGAAGAGGGTCAGTGGGAGGGCTGGAAGGGCACCAACCGCCTGGAGAAGCCAGCATGTCCAAGCAGGATCCTCAGGTGCTTACCCCCAGCCCAGCTCATAGGACAGGGCTCAGGAGTGCTCAGTGAGCTCCAGGGAAGCAGGGAGGAAGAATGACCACCACGGGGAGATGAGCTACCCAGCCCCTGGGGGTCCAGGGAGCAGCTCACTGAGGGAGCCACAGCCCGTGCCTGGAGCTCCGAGGTCCGAGGCCGGCTTAGTCGTGGGACCATGGCCCAGAAAGCCCGTTCTCGTGGCCAGGGGATGGCCAGAGAGGCAGGCTGGGAGGGGAAGGGAGCATCCACATGCCCTGGACATGCCCACCTTCTCCTCCTCCTCTCCACCCGCCCCGCCCCGCCCCCAACCGCTCCCCACTCACCGTGCAGCCACAGCAGGCGACTTCTTGATGGGATCGAGCAGGCCCCCCAGGCCTCCCACGGGCTCCTCCCCTAGGGAACGGGTGTCTTTGTTGAGCTGTTGCAGTCGGGAGCTCAGCTCGGTGATCACAGTCGGTTTGTCGTCTTCGGGGCCTGGGAGTCCCCGGCTCTCCACCGGGTCCCCCCACAGCTTAGACCTTCTCTGGAAGAGGTAGCGAGGGCGGGCAGGCCCAGCTCCGGAGGCCAGCCCGGCGGCGGCGGCGGCGATGAGCTCGCTGTCCGAGGACTGCTTGAGCAAGGGGTCCCTGAAGGTCACGGGCCCCTTCCCGAGCGGGGACTTGAGTTTCGGTTTCGGAGGCACAGGCGGCTTCTCGAGTACAAAAGTGTGTCCGTCAGCGAAGGAGGTGTGCGTGTCCGTGGGCTCGCCGCTCTCGGAGCTCAACGTGGACATGCTGGACACGGTGGAGATGGTGCTTGTGGTCTCCAGGTGAGGGTCGCTGGAGCTGCGCGTGTCCACCTCCTCCACACCAGAATCCGCGGCTGACTCCGGAGCGGGGGGCGCGTCACTGCTGGGCTTCCCTGAGGCTGGGCTGGGTGAGGCCATGGGAGAAGGGGCCGGCACGGGGCCCGGAGGGGGCGTGGTCACCAGGAGGCCGTTGGCAAACTCGTCTGGGGGCGGCACCAGCCCGATCCTGGCCAGCTCTTCCCGGGTCTCCTCGTCGCTGGACGACAGCTGCGCGGGGGGCAGCGTCACCGCGAACACCACGTCGGGCTCTTCCTCCGAGCTGCCCTGGCCCAGCACCGTGTCGGTGGCGGGGGCCGGGGGACTGCTTGGGGGCTGGGCCCGGGGGCTGGGCAGGGCCCCAGGAGCGGCCGCCGGGGCAGCGGCCGGAGGAGGGGCCTGGCTCAGCTCGGGGGTGTCCGGGGTACTCTCCTCGGCCTCCAGCTCGCCAGGGCCCTGCCCGTTGCCCGTGGCATGGACTACGATGAGGCCGGCGGGGCGCTGGAGCGACGTGTCCAGGACACTGAGGATCATGGACTTCTTGTCTTCTGGCGTCTTCCTCTCCTCCCGGGGGGACTTCTCGACCTCTCGGCGGGCAGGGAGGGGACCCCAGGCGGGGCCCCGCGGGGAAAAGGCGGGGGTCGGGGAAGCCAGGCTGCTGCGCTCTGGCTCTCTGCTCTGGATATCCACAAAGAGCGGGGCTGGCCGGTCCGTGTCTGGGCTGTGAACGGGGGTCGGGGATCTCGAGGGCACCTGGGAAGCCAGGGCCCGCTCCCGGGCGGCCAGGGCGAGGGCCAAGGGCGAGCTGGGGTCCAGGGGCTTGCCGGTGAGTGGGTGGATGAAGGTGGAGCCCACAGGGGAAGGACTGGGACTGCTGACCAATGGCTTGAGAGCGGAGACGGGCGAGGGTAAGAGCAGGTCCCGGCCACTGCCCAGGAGGCGCTCGTCGATGGATCGGGAAGGCTGCAGGGATGGCAGGTCTGCGGTGGGCGGGCTGCCTTCGATGGCTCCCACGGAGAGGAAGACGGTGGAGCGGCGCCTCTCATCCAGCCGTCGGTCTCGTTCCTTGCCGGGGCCGGCACCGGCGAATGGAAGGCCAGGCGGTTCCCCCGGCGGGTAGTCAAGCCCCCCCAGGCGGTGCCCTCGGCGAGTGGGTGAGGGCTCCCGGGGGAAGCTGCTACCGCTGCCCCCCACAGCCAGGGCAGCCCGATCTTGCGCTTCCTCTACCTGCAGCTGCTTCACCAGGGGGCTCTTCCTGCGCTGGGGCTTGGACGGGGCAAAGAGGCTGGCACTGAAGGCGCCCAGGTTGGCGTAGGGGCTGTCTTGGCTACCCGGCACTCGCGCCTTCCGCCTCAGTCGCTCGGGTGGCGTGGCTGCAGGGGGAGGCCGGCTGCTCTCGGCCATGGCTGGTTCGTGGGGTGAGTCCTGCAAGATGATCATGGACCGAGCCCGCTTCTGGCGCTCAGGGTAAGGGAGAGGCCCGTGAGCGCCTAGGCCGGGGGCATAGAGCCCAGGCGGTCCCGCCCCTCCCAGCCGGGCCTCCAGCCCGGGCTTGAAGCTGGATCGCACGGTGTCGTAGGCACAGCCTGGCGGGGGTGGTGGTGAAAAGGAGGGAGGTGGTCCTGTGTCGAAGTAGTAAGGGGAGGGTGGGGGAGGCGGGGCGGTCTGGGGTGGGGGCGGGATCCCATGGCCCTCACGGACAGCATCCTGCATGGACGAGCTCCTCGGGAACTTCCCCTCCAGGAGAGAGGCCAGCTTCTCATCTTCCCCTACGGAGGGACCGGCAGTCAGGCCCGGGGCCCTGGGGTGAGGCCTGGGGACGGAGAGGGGGTGGGGCGTGGGGGAGCAGTGGAGACTTGGGGCACCTGGGAGGAAAACTGGGGGCGGGGGAGGGTGGCCCTGGCAGGTATCCTCAGAGACTTTGACCAAGTGCCTCCAGGCCACCCTGGCCAGAAGGTCTCTGAGGGTGGGCCCCAAGGCTCTGCTGTTTGCCCTTTTTATCAATGCCTGGGCTGGAGGCAGGGGTGGCAAGCCTACGATGGAGGCTCGAAACACAAAACTGAGAAGGAGAACTTAACACACCAGGGTGATACAATTGGGATCCAAAAATATCTGTGCAGGGTCAAGGCAAACAAGATGAAGTCTGACCAGCTACACAGAAAGCTTCCACTCAGAACACTCAAAAGCCAAATGGAACTTCTGCCACTTCCTAAGGGGGGGGGGGGGGGGGAATGAGCCTATGTGGGAGGGGCTGGGCACCCGAGAAGCCCTGCAGCACAGGCTGGGGGAGCAGCTGAAGAATACTCTCCAGGGGTCCCTACTCCAGGCCAGCTGGGCCCCAGATTCTTCTGATGAACAAGAATTGCTGCTCTGCCTTCTCCACCCAGAAGCCTCAGGGCTCAGGACCTCAAGAACAGCGGCTCAAAGGGGAGAGGGGTGCCAGGCCTCCCAAGAGGAAGCAGGGAAAGTACTGGGGTTCAGGTGGGGGCCAGAAGAGACACAGTGCTACGTAACCAGAGCAGCTAAGCCAGGAGAGGTGGCTGATCTGAGCCAGGAAGACACAGACTTCTTAGGGGAAGCGTGTATCAAGCTGTCGCAAACACAGAGAGGCATCACACAGCCCTGAGAGAACATGGTAGAGGAGGCAGCACTGGCATATCCCAGAGGGCTGGCTGGGGCCATGGGGGGGGGGGGGAATCTGCCTCCGAAGGGAAGGAGAAGAAATCGGGGAACAGAGAAGGCAAGGCAAACAAAGGCCCAGGCAAGAGCAGAGGGAGGCAGGTAATCGGGGCTGGTGGTGGAGATCAAGGACGCAAGAATCCGGGTATCTAGTAGGCAGGAAGCCTTCAGGGACCCATCAGACAGAACCAGCCTTCCCATGTCAGACTTTGAAGGGACAGGAACAAGGAGCACCTTAAGGTTTACAAAGCACCTCCCCGGAGGGAGCTAGGATACACCAAGTATCATCCTCAGCCATATTGGTGAGAAAGCAGGCACAGAGAGAGGTCCTGGCCAGTAAGATGGGAGATTCTGAGCACAGATCTAGAGCTGAAAAGGACCACAGAGGCCAGCTAACCCCATCCCCTCCTTTTTCAGATGAGACCACTGAGGTCCATGGAAGCCACAGAATCACAGACCTAAGGGACCCCAGAAGTCCCAGAATGTCCAACCTCTTCATTTAACAGAAGGCAAAACTGAGGCATAAAGAAACGAAATCATTTGCTCAGGGTTGGTTACAAAACTGGAAGTGCAAAAGAGGCTTTCTGCTGATGACCAAAAAGCATGTGACTTGGCTGCTGGCCAGGTGCCTCCCCTGCATGGACAAGTTCATAAAACTTGCCTTGAAAGACACAGTAGCAGAGACAGCTTTCTTCAGCCATTTTTTCTCTAGTCCTATCCAAGTCCAGCCTAAACCAAGGAGCTCGCTACCTGTTTGCCAGGGCAATGGAGGCCATCCCAGGCAAAGTTTAGATGGAAGAGGGCTTCCCAATAAATGGCGGAGGCCTCCCAGTGCCCTGGTATGGGGATGGCACTGTGTCAAGGGCATCAAGGGGTGAAATGCATCAGGAATGTAGAAATGAGATTCACAAGGGCTCAAAAGAATGTGGCCTGATTATTCACACAGGACACCAAGTGGATGAAGAATGCCGTTGGATGGACCATCACCTGCTGAGCCATTCCACTTTGGGCAGGTGACCTCTCTCCTCTCTGAGTCTCTAGTTCTATATCCAGAAGACAGGGCTGCTCTCAGCGGCCATGGCACTTCCCATAGAAGGTTGTTGTGAGGCTCACAGGCAACAAGGGGGTAAAGCACACTGCTTTAATAAAGAAATTCTACTGATTTTCATGCAATTAATTATATTTATTTTCATATTGTAAATAAGTTATATTTCAATAAAGAAATGCGTGCAGGCTACAAATTCCTTTCCTTGTGGCTCCCCTGGGGTTACTTTGGATTATGGGGTTCTCATGGTTAGAATTATCTGGGGCAGGCAATACAGCTAGACCATCAGGTGAGCAGAATGGGGTGGGCAAAAGAGAGGAGGCCAGACTGCCTTGGGAAAACTGTGCCTTGCTCACAGCAGCCCTACCCTTTCTGAAATAAAAACACATTTTTATCCCCAGCATCCTTTCCATGATGCTGAATAGGAGTGAATCATCATCTATCACCCACACTGAAGAATCAAAGCTTCAGGCCAGGGCCTGGAGGGCAGTGAGGAGACAGAGTGGCCATAAACTGATGATCCCAGGTGCACAGTGTGAGAGCAAGGCTTCCAGGGAATGGGAACTGAGGAGACCCCATCACATTGAGGAACAGAGGCAAAACAAGTGGATGGCTGATATGTATCATGAGAGTGAAGAAGGCCCCCAGCCCAGCATTCAAGAGCCCCTCTCCAGAAAATGAATGCATGGGAGAACATGGGCAAGAAGTATCCAGAATGAGATTTGTAGCTGACGGGACACAAAATTGGAGGGGGACCCCTCACACAGATCTACTGTTGTGTCAAAGAGGTTTATGTATGGGGCTTCAACCTCCCTGAAGGCAGGAACTATGTTTGATTGAATTTCATTATCTCCCCCTGGGACCAGCACAGGTGGCTCTGCATTCAGTAGGTGTCTAATAAATATTTGTGGACTTGAAATGAAATGAATTTTAAAAAATCAAAGGCCAGACATGCTTAGAAAGAGATTCAACATAAATGGAAAGTCAAAAGAGCCTATCCAGGGTAACTAGATGATGAGGGAAAAGATGGCAACAAAAGCAGGTAACAATAAATAAATACCAAGCCTGGCACAGTCCTGAAAGCACTCAGACAGAATGAACAGGGACAGGCTGGCAATGGGTGATAGGGACAACAAAAAGGACTTCCTTTTGCCACCTTAGGGACAAGGAGAAAATAAAAGATGGGACAGCACTGCAGCTCAAAGTGGATGGGATAATGATAATGATCAAGGGGCACAAGGCTGAACCACTCTATCTTATTTGACTCTGTTTTCTCTACCAAGCAGAACACTCATCACACTCAAAAGTATAAAACAGGAAATGGAATTTCAAGATAACTTAGGGGACAACAAAAAACATCAAGATGCTCTTACTGCGTTCAAATCACCTTGATCAGATGAATAAGACACCAGAGGGGTAGACAGTCCAGCATGTGGCCTTACTAAGTCACTGTGACCTTTGAAAGTTGGGGGAACTAGGAGAGAAACCATAAGTCCTTTCCAGCTAACCTTGCCTAAGCAGACCATCCCAAGATTTCAGTAATACACTGGAGAGAGATGGATGTCCTGGACAAGAGAGAGGTAGATGACGATACAGCTGGACAGCCTCGAAACTGAATGAATGACTCAAGGCAATGACCAATCTCTAAATCAATGAGTTGGTGTCCAATGGGAGGGAGTTGTCTGGGAGCAACCTCGAGGGCTCTGCTCTCTCTGTTCAGCATTTTTATCGAACACTTAGATAAAGGCATAGATGGAAGGCTCCCCACTGCTAGAAGGAATAGTTGATGCGTTGGGTGACTCCCCAAATCTGGGCACATTAGAAGGATGAGTTAAATCTATTAAGATAATTGTAGCAGGGATAAAAGCTAAGCTTATGGTTAACAAACTAACCAACTGCACAAATACAGGATGGGGAAGGTTGTTTACAAGAAATCTGTTTTAGTGAACCGTGAGGTCTGCCACATGGACCAACAAAAGCTAACATCATCTTGGGCTCCATTGAGAACGATAGAGACCAACAGTCAGACGTACAAAAAGCCAGAGACCGAGAGGAAGGGAGACAGACAGGCAGAGTGTATCCATGACCAGGGAGGTGGTGGTGTCTTCTACTCTGGTCAGACCACATCTGAGCACCACATTTTCCAGACAATATTAACAAATAAGCACATTCAATGGAGACAGCTAGGATGATGAAGGGCCTTGACTTCTTTGGACTAGAGATGTTTAGCCTGGAGGTGAGGAGACACTAAGCTGCTTCAAGCCTGCCATGGGCTTTCATGTGAAAGAGGCATTAGACATCCATGACTTGGTGTCAGAAGACAGAATCAAAAGCAATGGGGAGGGGACATTACAAAGAGGAAGATTTGGGGCTGGGGAGGGGGAATAGAAGAAGGAACTGTCTAACCATTAGGATTGTTCAAGCATAGATGGTTCTCTTGAAGGGCCCAAGAGATCTAACCAAGGTAGTGAGGTCCTCATCACTGGAAGGCTGCACAACTACCTGATAGGGATGCTAGAGAATGAAAGTCTATACTGGGGGAAGAGCTGGAGGAGATGACTTCTAATGTGCTTACCAACTATATACAGACTAGGAAGGGGTATTAGTGACAGGATGTGGGGGGGGGTGAGGAATATAGGAGGAATGCAGGTAAAGGTAGAACTTACAATGGACACCTTCTAACCTCCACATTTCAAGCGTAAGGTGGCTTCATAAGGAGGGTCCCTTGATCTCTTTCCCATTCTGTGAGTGTCTCATTCCTGCTCTGACCCTTGTGTCCCTTTCATCTCTTCCCCATAACTTAAGGGTTCTCCTATTCCTAAAGATCCTCTCATCTTTCCAACAATTGGCTCCCCTTAACCCTGGCCTCCATAATCCCCATGATCCCACCACCAATTTCATCCCTCCATATCCATGAAATACCCCCCACTCCATACCATCCCCTAGAATCCACCATAGCCATACCTACAGACTTGGTTCGTGGGATGCCCTTGCGAAGGGATCCAGGAAGCTTCTCGGAACCAGGGAGGCCCTGGCGTTCAAACAAAGACTGTGAGGAAGAAAAACAAAAACAATGATAGAGGGGCCTAAGCACCAGAGGCCCTGCTTCCAGATACTTCCATACTGTCCATAAACATCCCACATCATTCCCCAGATGCCCTCCAGCTGCCACCTAATAGCCCACACTGATCCCAATGCCCCAAAATAGACCTTACCAGACAGCCCCCCATTGGTCCCCTGATCCTCTCAAATATCCCACCAGTCAACCCTTACTGAACTCTCCCCCCCAATCTACCAACATCCCCAGATATTTCTATTTCCCAGCCACAATTCCTGTCCTTGACCACATCCATACCAATCCCCTATGGTCAATAAGTGGTATGATCATCCCCGTGTTTATAGTGCTATGGCATCTATAATTCCCCCTCTTATAAACTCCAGGACCTTGACCTCAGTGCACCCCATGGCTTTGATTCCATGGTCTGACTCACACTGATCCCAGTGACCCCCATGACTCCTCTCTCACTGGCCTTTGGGGTTCCATTCACAGTCATCGATCTAATCCCACTCCCAATAGCCTCACCTCCACTGACCCTGTGGCACCATTCCCAGGGAGCCACTCACACGGGTGCCTAGGACTTACATCCCATGAGTCACATCCCTCCACTCCCAGGGGATCCCACTGCTCAGACTGACCCTGACCTTGCTCTGACTAGCCCCTGTGAGCCCACTTTCAGTGAATCCTAGGGTTCGGTTGCCAGAGACCTCGGTTATCCCAGTCCCAGTGACTCCCAACCCCCTATTCCTTGTGGTCCCTGTGACTCCTCTTTCAGTGACCCTCATGGCTTCATTGACACTGAACCCCATGGCCTTACTCCCATTGGCTCCAGGCACATTGGCCCATCCTACTGAGTCCCAAACCCTGCTGACAATGACCCTGCGGCTTCTCTTGTAGTGCTCCCTTTCTCAGTGGCCCTGCTGCCAGGGCCCCCCATTTTCACACCCAATGTAGCCCCCAGAGCCCTACTCACACTGATCTCTGCGGGAGTGATACGCCGACTCGTGGGCCGCTGCTTGACAGTGGCAGCCCTGGAGTCAGCATCCGCGATGTCTGGTCTCAGCGTGGGCTCTGCAGCTGCCGCCAGGATCTCATCCAGCTTCTCTGCATAATCCAAAGGAGGCAGAGACTGAGTGGCCTTTGGCTTCTGCTCTCTGATCCCTGACTCACCCTTGCCCCAGCTGGGGGGAGCCGCCATGCTAAGTAGACACCAGTCACAGGCAAGGTGAACAGTCTCCCAGGGTGCATGCGGCACACAAGGGGGCCAGCCAGGCGCATCCAGCTGCTTGTAATTTCAACTTTCCCTCAAAACGTCTCTTTTACTTTAAGTTGCTCCCTTTATACAGAAGTCTCCAAACCAGTAGAGGGAGGACACCCCACCGGGAGGTTTCTCCTTAGCCTCAGCATCATCCCTCTCGCCCTCATCACTGTGTCCAGCTCCGAGCCTCCCCCCCCCCTGCCCATACCCTCAGTCTTTCCAGTAGCCCAGGCCCTGGGGCCAGACCACACCAGGGATCCTCCTCCCCCCCAGGTAGGAATATGACTGACCAGCTCCTCTGGCCTTCCTGGCCATCCCAGGACTCATGGAGACTTGAGCAGTCTCTGGGGAGAGAAACTGGGGAGAACGTCTTGCAAATCAGTCAGAACTTCTCTCAAACCCTCCCGACTCACATCGGGGCCCTTTAGGGATGCTTCCTACCTGGGAACTTATCTAAACCCTCCTGATTTCAGGAGTGCCTTCATTCCTGAACCCTTCAATCTATCAGCCAATCAACCGACAGCTTTTTATTAAGTGAATGCTGCATGCTAGGCACTCCCTCAGAGAAACATCTGTCCCATTGGGCCTAGGGCAATTTCCCCCCTCCCCGCTCCAGGCCTGGGAACCCTGAGGTGACCCAGGAGTGGCCCAACTCTACTCCTTCCCACCCCACTAAGTGCAGAGGCGTCCCTAACTCCAGAGCACCCCTCCACAGGGAAAGACTGGAGGGGGTGGGCTAGAGGAAGGACACCCCCCTCATAGGAAAGCTCTCAGTGCCAAAGTCCCCACCAGGGGCAAGACCCAAGTTCGACAGTCATGGAACCACTTTTTTACAAGTCTTTTTCAGAAAGCTCCACTCTGTACAATGGGTACAGACCCTGGCTGAGTTCTTGCAGCTAGCTAAAGACAGCACAGCCAAAGACAGAAGCAGCCTTGTTAGGCAACAAGCCAGCAGCTTCCCAGCGGATAGCAGCCTGGAGGGGGGAAACAAGAGTGGAAAGTTACCTCGGGCAGACTGGGGGTAAGCTGGCGTGGGGGCTTTGGTGCTCTCGGCTGCAAGGCGCCCCAGGAAGGCGTGGCTTTCTCTTTTCTCTTCTGCCTCATGTGGAGAAAGGAAGAGGAGCTCTGAGGGCAGGGAGGTTGGAAAGGCAACCTAAGGCCATCCCTGTGATGAGCAGGAAGCAGTCACAGAAAGGACTCTCCTCAGAGAAGTAAAAGGCGCAGGCAGCTGAGGGAAGCAGGCTGGAGGGGGTTGGTGCTGAGCTAAGGTAAGTAGGCTGAGTTACAAAGGAGCATCCCAAGTCAGGGCTGCTGCATAAGAAAGTTATCACAGTTGAGGAACAGCGAGAAAGGGACCGAGTTGTACCTTGGACCCCTGGTGCCTTTAAAAGCTGGCCTCAGGGAATTCTTGGCAGAGGGGTCAATACTATTTAAAGAAACAGTTTTAACTTTCAAACAAGATTTTTTAATAACACGAAGTAAGTAGTGGAAGTTATTAAATTAATTAAACCAGTGAGTGGGCTGGACTAGAAAGCCACCATCTGGAACCTGTCTCCCAGCTTCCACTATCACCTCCAGGTGGCTGACGCTCACTCGTCTGCACAGCCTGCCATGCCTCTTCACAGGGGAAGGAGCAGGTCACAAAGCCTTCTTCACTTCCTTTCCCAGCTACCTGTTGGACGCCTGCACCTTGCTGTCCTGCTGTTCCCTCCGATTCAACATGCTCAAGACTGGATTTCTCTTTCTGATTGCTCTATTTCTGTTGATAGGACCAGCTATTATTCATTCATTCATTCATTCAACAAGCATTTATTAAGTCTCTCTTAAGTCTGAAGCACTTGTGGGATTGATGCTGGAGATACCAAGACAAAATGATCACTAGTCCCTGCCCGGTGGCCTCTCTCCCCAGGCCTTCTTCGGAAGTCACTTGTCTATCGGACAAGGTCCAAAATCCTCTGTTGGACACTCAAGGCTCTTCCTTTCTGGCCCTGGTTTTCCCCCCACAGCTTCCTCGACTCCAGCCAAACTGGCCCTATCCTGTCCCCTAGGGCTGGTCTGCTCAGTCCCATTTCGGAAAGTTTGTCTCGTGTGCAAGTGCTCCTTTATCTCAAAGCCCCCCAGGTGGAAGAGGCAGCACTGGCAGAGCCGGAGCTGTCTTGGAAATGTCAGCAAAGGTGCCATGAGCTTAGGCATGACTCTGAGTCCCTCGTCCTACAAAGTCTAGGCTGAATGTCATGGGGAGCATGCTGGGTTTAGGGTCAGATCTCGGGAGTTCAAATCCCAGCTGCTGGCTGTGTGACCAGGAAGAAGTCATTTTAACCTCTCTGGGCCTCAGTTTCTTCATCTGAAATGTAAGGGAGTTGGACTGGATGGTCTCTAAAGTGTCCTCGAGCTTTAAATATTATAGTCTGAGGAGTTATTCCAGGGAGCCTCTGATGGAGCTCTGCTGACCATGAGGTCAATGGTAAAGAGCACTGTTTTATCTGGTCTGGATGCAAACTAAAAAAAGAGTCAGAAATGACCAGTGACGTGGGGTTACCAAGGGAGCCCTGTTACCAAAATTCTTCAAGCAGGGTCCAGGTAATACAAACTTATTGACCTTGGCCAAATCTCTGCACCTTCATCAGCCTCCGTTTCCTGATCTGTGAAATGAGGTGGAGACTGGGCCAGACTAGGATCCTGAGGCTTCTAGAAAGAATCACATAGAGCATTCCTATTCAGGTGAGAGTGGATAGAATGGCCCAAGCAATGGACTTAAGAATCAGGAAAACCTGGGTTTCGATTCTATCTTAAACATCCTTCCTAGCTATGTGGCCATAGAACACAGTGTGTCCCTTCCCATCTTGGGGCCTCAGTTTCCTCATCTACAAAATGAGGGGATTGGATCTGATGACCTCAAGGGTCCCTTCTGGCTCTAAGCCATGATCCCACTGAGGTTCCTTCCCACCCTAAGTCTTTGGCTCTGACTTTGATTCAAAAATCACAGACTAACGAGAACACGGAAGATGCCAATCCTTATGTCCTCTCCTGTGGAGAAAGCCAGCCACAAGATACCTAGACAAGAAGAAAGGACAAGGCTTCTGACAGCTGGCATGGCTTTCCTGGGTGCCTTGCATGTCTCTGTCAACAGATGGTGCTCAGAAAACTCCAATTTCCTCTACACACCTTCTCTGGGGAAACCTGAGTCCAAACAGTGGGATGTGGGAGGTGGGAGGATGCCTGGCTACTGGATGGAATGGCAGATGCCAGGAGAATGGGCAACATGAGGGTCCACAAAGGATTGGGGCAGAGGCCCACTGGCCTGAACCCTACCTATCCTGCAGGTAGGTTCTACCTTTTCCCAAAAGCCCACATTGTCAGCCCTCTCACCCCTCTGCGCTCCTAACAGCTCATCCTCCCTCAGAGTCCTGGTCCATGTTTTAGCCCATATTACAACCTATCCTGATACTGAGCTGTTCCTCCACGGGTCTTACCTCCCTCATGAAGCTGTGTGCTACCCTTGCTCATATGTCTGTCTTTGCATCTCCCTTAGTGTCTCAGACAGAGCTCTGCAAAAAGCAGGTGCTTGAGAAAGATAACTCAGTGAATGACAGCGAATGAATGAACAAATGACCTCTAAGGAAAATAGCCCCGGAAGGGCTTAGGTCATGCCTCTCCTTCCCACCACCTGGTGAATGCTCATCAGGGCTCCAGGGACAAAGGCACCCAGACTCCCTTTTGGAAGTTGGAGTTATGGAACAAGAGGCACAAAATTACAATACACATACACATACGTGCGCGTGCGTGCACACACACACATACACACACACAGAGGGAGACTGAGGCATAGGAGGCTTACTCCTTGGTGGGAGGAGGTACCCAGAATTCAGCTATTCAGACTCAGGGCCCAATGCTGGGGGCCTCAAACACTTTGTAGAAAGGCTTTTGGACACAGGGTCAGGAACCTCTGGGAAATAACAAAGTGGAGACAGGTGCCACAGGGCTTAAGATGGCCAGATGTTCACCTGCTCTTCAAATGGGCAAGGAGAATGTTGTCTGCTAACTATAGGCTTGAGAGCTTGACACCTACCCCTGGCAAAATGTTAGAATGCATTAGGACATTAAAAGGATTAGTCAGGAAAGGAAAACAGCAATCACAGAGAGATAGCACGGGGTCCTCCAAAAGCCACACTAACATCATGCCCTTTTGGGGCAGTTACAAAATCGAGGAAGGGCTGTAGGCAGAGGCTGCCTGCATTTCAGCAAAGCAGCTGACAGTCTCTCACAATACCCATGTGAACAGGATGGAAAATTCCGGCTGAATGGCTGTACAATTAGGTGGGTTCTGAACTGACTGCACGGCCAAATCCAAAGAGCCATAATTACGGAAAAGGTGTCAGGAAAGTTCAAGTGGAGTGTTCTTGCCCTTTCACTACTCAAAAGGCTCATTCATGGCTTAGATGAAGGTGTAAGTGGTATTCTCAATTTAAAGATGGTAGCCAAAGAAGAGTGGGAGAGCTCCCATTTCCAAAGAAAAGACCCTCACGGATATGAATGACAAGACAGAAGCAACAGGATGAAATATAACTGAGATAAATGCAAAGAACTCCACTTTGGAAGCAAAAATCAATTGCACAAATACAAAAATGGGGACGGAATTAGACAAAACTCCATAGATTAAAGGTTTGAGAAGTTACTGTCATCAGTGCAACATGGTAGCCAAACAAACAAACAGATCCCAAACTGACTTGATCTTAGGTCCCATCAACAACTTTGGTCCTGTGTGTTTGGTCAGACCATACTGAAGGAATATTGTGCTCAGTTCTGGGGGCGGAATTGTTTTTAAAGGATTCTGGTGATCTGGAACATGGCCAGAGTTGGTGAGCAAAATGGTGGAAGGAACTAGAGGCATTTAGCCTAGAGAAGAAAAGACTAAACAAGGAAGTCATGGTTGTTTCCAAATACTGAAAGTCTGTTAGAGAGATTAGCCTTGTTCTGCTTGGCCATAAAATGAAGAGCCAAGAACAGAAGAATGAAGGGGCAGATTTGGGCTAAATATAAGTAAAACAAAAGCTGTCCAATGATAGCTCGGGGTTTTATTTCATAGGTAGTGAGCCCTGTGTCATGAAAAGTATTGAAGCAGAGGCTAGATGACACCTCCACATCTCAGATCCTTCCAGAAACTGTCCTCTCTAATTCATTTTACATTTTACATTGAAAGGTCACTGGTCTGGAATTCAGTTCTGATCTCAGTTCTTCAATAAATTAACTGTGTCACCTTAGACAAGTCCTTTCTCTTCCCCTCTATAAAATGAGAGGGCTGGGCTTGATGGCCTCTAAGCTTCCTTTCAACTTTAAAAGACTTTCTCATCTGTTTCTACCAGGCAGGTTATGAGGATCACAATGCTCAACAATCTTTCCTTCTATCCTTCCTAAATTTCCCTCATTGTAGTGTGAGCCTCTTGTCTTTAGACTGCCTGAAAGTCTTCATATTAACCCCCAGAAGGACTGGAAATAGTTATCTCATCTCCTCGGGAGAGGGCAGGAGGAACCAGAACAAAAGGACAGCTGAGAGGGGATGGGTCTAGAATCTAGCCTAAGGATGCTTTCAAAAGAAAAACCAAAAAAAGCCCTAGAGTTTTCCACAAAAGGAACTGAGGATAGGGGGAAGGAAGTGGTAACACAATATAGACCTCAGGGGAAAGGAGAGGTAGTATGGGGATGATGTGAGGATGGTGGAAAGATGGTAAAGGGTATCTGGGTAGGGATAGCTGCAAGCCCAGGAGGGCCATGGGTTCCTTACAAGCAGGTGACTCACCCCCTTTCCTCCTCCGAATTGAGGCTTGGAATCAAGAAACAGTACAGGGGATGAGAGGCAATCTTCTTCCCTTGGTCCCTTGGGACACCCCAGCCCATTATTCCCCATCCTTAATGTGCTGCCCAATTCCATGCCCCCTTCTTTTTGTACTTCTGCCCCCAATCCCCAAACTCCCTTTCAACATCTTATCCCCTTTCTTATAGACCCCATTTCCCCCTCCTTTAGTACCCCATGCCCCAGAATTTCTTTCCCTATCCTTTTTCCTTTAGCACCCTATACCCCCTCTTATAGCACCCCATCCCTCTTTGTTTAGCAACCATTTACCCCCTCTTCTAGCATCCAATCCCCCAGAATTTCATTCCCTATCCTTTAGCACCCTATAGCCCCTCCTATAGGACCCTATCCCCTTCCTTTTAGCAGCCAGCCCCCCTCTTCTTCACCTCATTCCTCGGAATTCCATCCCCAATCCTTTAGCACTCCATCCCATCTCCTACCCATCTGCCCTCATCTTTCAGCTCTCCAGCTCTCCTCCAACAGCTCATCCTTCAACCCTTTGGTCCTAGAGTTCCCCATCCCAGACTGTGGGCAGAGGGGGCTTCAGAGATTCAGGAAGCACCCTAAATGAGGAGGGGTAGGAGTAAACCACTCCAGGAGTAAACAATGAAGAGTTGCACACCCACACACATACTCACATATACGAACACACCCATATGCACAAACTGTAAAGAAAGTACTCTGCCACCCCTCTACAACTAGAGGCTTTTAAAATATTTTAAAAGAAAAAAAGGAAAATCTCCTTTAAGAAGCAAATTTGGCAGGGAAGCCCTCAGCCTGGTTAATGAATCATCTTTAGTATTCTGCACCCAGTAACTTTACACAAAAGCAAGCAGAAGCACAGCAGCCAAGGGAACCATTTCCTGATTGGAAAAAGAATCCCAGAGAGCTCTGAAGGCATGAGGACATGTCAAAGATTTCCCTGAGAGGTGAGACTCGACAGGGAAATCAAGGTGACAGGGCAGATGGGGAGCAAAAGGAGGCAAGTTATCACCCATTTTCCCTGGACTAGCACAGCAGACCCAGGTGAAGGCCTGAGAAAAGCTGGGGGCTCAGGCAGGCACAGGCCCAACACAACAAAGAGGAAAGCAAAGGTTCCTTGTTAAAAATCAAATGGAAAAGCCTTCAGCCATGTTGTTTGTCTCTGGAATTCAGAAACCAGGCAATATGTCTTCATCAGGGAGTCACTTTTCTAGGGCTTAGCATCTCCTCCTTCTCAAAATTCTAAACCCACCACAGGCTTTGGGGGTCACCAAAGCCAGCATCCTCATTTTACAGAGGAGGGAACTGGACCTCAAGATAAGTTAATGAACTGTCCTAAGGTCATGTAGGCTTAAGTGCAGAGCCAATTCTCTCAGAGGGAGAAGTGTGGGTCCTCCTGGATAAGCACAATCTTTCTCCTCAAGCCAACTCCTCTTCCCTTCCTTGGTCCTTCCTTCATCCATGATCTTGCTCTCTCTTCAGGTTCCCTTCCCTCACAAGCCTTCCACCAACCAGGTCATCCCTCAAGTTCTCTCCTTCCCTTCACAGCTGACCTTCTAGAAAGGCTGCCTCTACCATTGCCTCCACCTGCTCTTTCCTTAACTCCATGAAATTGGGTTTCTTGAATTTGCTTCTCTCTCAGTCACCAGGAACAAATCACCAAGCCAAGAGGTCTTTGGGAAGGCTTCATCTTTGACTTCTCTTCAGCCGTAAGCACCTGGTTGGCTGACCTGACCCACCCAAACTCTTTCTTCCCTGAAAACTTCACATCCAAGGAAAGAATGGCACCTCACATGGCTAGAATGCTGTAAGGCTCTACTGACAGCAGTCTTGTGGAGTGGGGAGGGCAAATTTGATTCTAAAGGTTCAATGACTTCTCCAGGATAGCACTGCTAGCATCTGCAGCAGAATTGAACCCAAGCTCCTGACTCTAAGTCCAGTCTACTACCCCACACCAATCACAGTCACACAGCAGACACAGAGACATCACCTTCGGACATACTTGGACCCATACAAGGACACAGGCATAAATTAGCACATGATACCCATGTGAACACAGCCAATCACATAGTGAGACCTGGCAGCTGCTCCACACTCAGGATCACTTCCATTGCCAAAGGAGAGGCAGAAGATGCTTCCTCTGCCTCCTTCTTTCCACTGTTCAAGGCTTTCTAGTTTCTGAAGGTCCAGCCTAAGGCTCACTCCTGGTCCCACCACCTGAAAATTATCTCCTTCTCCTTACATGTTCCCAGAGACTGTAGACTGGATCCTTCCTTCAGCCCTATATCCCATTCTGCCTTAACTTAGACCTTAATTTTACACACACATCCTGTGGTCTCCACTTGAATGTAAGCTCTCTGAGAGCAAGGACTACTGCCTTTTTTTTTATCAATACTGTGTATTGGTTCCAAAGCAGGACTGGTAAGGGCTAGGCAATGGGGGCTAAGTGACTTACTCAGGGCCACACATCTAGGAAGTGTCTGAGGTCATATTTGAACCCAGGATCTCCCATCTCAATCCACTGAGCCACCTAGCTGCCTCCTGGACTACCCTTTTCTAATCTAGGTGTCCCCACTGCCTGGCAAAATAGAAAGCACTTAACTAATATTTGTAGAATAAGAAATAGGATTTTCAATCCAATGGGTACATGTCAAGCACCTTCTGTATGCCTTTGCATCCTATGCTAAGACCTAGAGATTTTAAGCATCTCCTGTGGGCTTTTGCACACTGCACTAAGAGCCAAGGCTACAAAGGTCAAAATGAAACTAGATCCTACCCTTTGAGAGGATGAAACTCAACTGACAGTTCTTATGTGCTTCATCAGTACCAAGGACTGAGTGCTGGAGAAGGAGAAACAAATACTACATATAAACCAAATAAATACCAGGCCATTTCACAGGGGCTATACTAACAACTGGGGACATATGCGCATGTGTCTGTGTGTGTGTCTGTGTGTGTGTGTGTGTGTGTGAGAGAGAGAGAGAGACAGAGAGACAGAGAGAGAGAGAGACAGAGAGACAGAGAGAGAGATGATAAAGAGTTGGCCAGGCAAACTCCAAGCCACCAGGCCAGCTGGAGGAAATGGATGGCAAATTTGATACAGATCAAAAGTTATTACAGATCTCCAAAAACAATGAGAGCTTCATCTCCTTTTACTTCTTCTCCCCTCCCTTTCTCTCAAGCTGATAAATTTTTGACTTTCCTAACTTGTCATTTCATCTCAGAAGGGAGAAAAAGTGCTGGGAAGCCATGCTACTCTACACTTCATTCTGACCAGCAGACAGAAGTAGTGGCTAAGATAATGAGGAAGCTTAGTGTAATAAAAAGAACTTGGATTTGGAATCTAGGAAACTGAAGTTCACTCTCCCTTTAAAGTTTCTATTTAGCTGCCTAGCCCAAGACAAGGTATGTCCCTGCTCAATGCCTTATTTTCCCCACGTGAAAAATGGGAATCCTACTTCTCATATGCCCTTCCTCATCAGCCCCTGTGAAAAGCACTTTGCAAACCCTGGACACCACGAGTAATATGACAGAAAGTGCTGACTGATGGATTGAAGCATGTCCGGGCAGTGATGTGCAGAGAGAACCAAAAGCCTCTGTTCTTGGCCTGGTCCCTTTGGATATGGTAACTAGTTACTTGCATAATGGCCTAGATGAGCTGTTTATTGTCAGATTTGTAGATGGAAGAAAGTTGGGTGGGATCACTGATATGCCACTGAAGTAGGAATCATGATCCCAAGAGCTTCTAATAGGATCAAATCAGGAGCTAAAGCTAAAAGGACTTCACAAGACTTATACTGCTTGCCCACTCACTTTACAAGTGAGACCCAGATAGGATAAGGATCACTAGCCCAAGATCACTCACAATAAAATTCAGTAGGGATCAATGTCAAGTTGGACACAGGTTCAAAAAATCAACTTCCTAAATACTCGATAGAATGGCTGGACAGAAGGTTCCCATGAAAAGGTTTGGGGTAGAGATGGGGGAGGGCAGGAATAAATGGACTGCAATGGGTCCAGAACAATCAAGAAAAATCCCATGTGTGCTCAAGGTACAGTAAGCAACAGTTTTGCTACTGAATCCTAAGGCTCCCAAAGCCTTTCCATCAGCCCTAAATCTGAAATCCCTCTATATGCTGACTGTCTCCTCCATTAGAATGAAAATTCCACAGTGGGGTAGCTAGATGGCTCAACAGGAGGTCCTGAGATCAAATCAAAGCCTGAGCTCTGGCCTCAGACACTTCCTAATTTGTGTGATCCTTGGCAAGTCACTTAACCCTCATTGCCCAGCCCCTACCACTTTTCTGTCTTGGAACCACAGTATTGATTCTAAGATGGAAGGTAAGAGGTTGTAAAAAAAAAAGAAAGAAAGAAAGAAAGAAAGGGATCTCCTGCAGTATGGGAACTGTTTGACTTTTCTATTTGTATCCTCAGTATTTGGCACATAGGAAGTACTTAATTAATGTTTTTATTCATTAGAATAAATAGAAATCTGTCACCTAGCACAAGCAACATGACCACCTCTGTTAGGTGCCCTCCTCAGACTTTTCATAGAAAGCCTCCAGAGGATCACTACCAGGATGCTGGAGAGACTCTGAACTCTGGGTGCTAATTAATGGATGAAGGACCTGAAGATATTCAGATTGAAAGACAGAAGACTCAGGGGAACCTTTGAGTATCTGAAGAGCTGGAATGGGAAGCAGGATTAGATTCATCCTGCTTGGCCCCAGAGGGCAAGACCAGGAGTGATAGGTTGCAGAGGGACCAATTTAGACTTCAAGTAATAAAAATATGCTAACAATCATTGTTGGCCCAAAATGGAATGGACTGCCTTGAAGAGCAGTGAGATCTATTACCAGCAGTCTTCCAGTAGGCCAGAGGGCCACTTAGGGATGCTGGAGAAAAGTCAATTTGGACAGAGGTTAGGGTCACTGGACACTGAAGTCCCTTCACTCTTATGACCCTATAAGAAGTGAGTCATCCCAGGTCAGGAGTCAGGAGGACCTGGGTTCAAATCTGGCCTCAAACACTTCCTAGCTAGGTGATCCTCGATAAATCACTTAACCCTCTCTGCCTAGCCCTTGCCCTTGTATCTTAGAGGGTTACTAAGACAGAAAGTAAAGGTTAAAAAAAAAAGAAAGTGAAGTGCCCCATCCACTCCTGTGGCACCCAGAATCTGAGATCTGTTATATATAAGTCCATTGCTAACCCCAATTCTTTTGTAGGGTCCTGAGCAAAGCTCTTTAGAAAGAAACAGCCCTGGAGTGATAAAGGATCATTCACTAGGTCATCCCTCATCCCCTACCCCAAAGCACTTCCCTTCAGAAGAGGCCAGGAGGCTTCCTTCTGAGTGGACCATGACACAGTCTCTCAAGTGGCCTTCAATGAAACTGAAACAATGGACCACTGGCCCATGTATCAGTCTGGTCAGAGTGATGAAGACCGCCCAGTCCAAGCCCCTGGAGCAGGTTGAGAAAATCAAGCCACAGACCCTGGCCCCAGACAGCCCCTTGGGGTCCCAGCTGCCACCTCTCCCCTCAGTTAACAGCAACAATGAAAGGCTGATGGCTGGAGTTCCTCAGTCCTCACAGGGATTATATATCACAGGACTACAGAGGAGAGTAAGAGCCAGAAGGGTCCTCAGAAGCATTTTAGTCCTGGTGCCCATTTTACAGATCAGGAAGCAGAGGCCCAGAGAATCTTAGCAGCAGTCCAGATCCCTTGTCACTAAATCACAGTCTTCACCTCTAACCTCCAACCTCAGACCTCCATTATGTGACACAGATGAGGGAGGATTGCAACAAGGAGAGAACAAGGGAGACAGAAAGAGACACAAGGAAATGGAGACACAGAGGTGGAGATGCCAAGACATGGACAGGGACGCTCAGGCACCCAAACACCACTCACGCATGCATGCTACTTGGGTTTCCCAAATATCAAACTGGAGGCCTCTGCTGAGCCCCACCTCCCACCAATGCTGAGGCCAGACCCAGCACTCCCATTCCTGTTGCACTTCTCCCCATCCTAGCTCTGGCCCTATGCTGCACACAGCTCTTTGAGTAGTAGCCCAAGCCTGCATCCATCCTCAGCCTGGGAGTCCCCACATCCCATTTCACAACGCCTCCAGATAAGGAGGGTGGGACATCCTGGCCTCTGGTGGAGCATCTATGTGACTTGGGCCAAGGTCCTCCTCTCTGAACCTCAGTTTCCATAACTAAAATGAGAGGTTGGAGCTTGATGACCTTCCAGCTTGAAAGCTCTGATCCTAGGACAACTTCATCATGAGAGATGAGTTCTTAGAAACCGGGAACTCACCACCTCCTAAGGCAGCTCCCCCAATGCTGGACAGCTCTCATTCTTAACAAGCAGTCCTTGGATTGGGCTAAAACTAACCCCCTAGGGCATGTCGGCCCAGAGCCCCAAGTTCTGCCAGCCAGAGGGGGCCGGCTACTCCTCATCCTCACCTCCATCCTTCCCCCTGCCCTCCGCCCAGCCCTGTTCTGTTCACCATTCCCATGCCTGGTTCCATCCCTTTCCTCACACTGATCCTCGGTCTCCTGGTCTGGCTCCTACTTCTCATTCTCACATTACTTCCCCTCCCGAGTTCTGTCTCCATCCCTCCGATTCGCCAGCCCCCCTGCCCATCCATTCCCATCCTTTGGGCTGCCTCCAGATACAAATTCTCCCCCATCTCTCGGCTTGCCCCTGGCACCACAGCTACCCCACAGCCTGCCCCTGTACCCTGATATTCGTTCCCAGTTCCCTGGTCTGGCTCTACCAGATAGCCAGCCCCAACTCGGCCCCAGCCCCGGATCCATCCCAGTCCTCAGGTTCCCTCTCATGCCCTGGGTCTTTCTCCACCCAGATCCACAGCCCCTGGCCTGGCCCTGTCTCCAAATTCAGCCTCATTCTGCCCCCCCCCCCAATTCATATGGTCTGTCCTGTTCCCACATTAATCCCCATCCCAGGCCAGCCTTCCATGCAGACATCCATCCTTCACACCTCCTAGATCAGCCTCCCTGCTCCCCAGATCCAGCCCCCTCCTCTGGCCTATCCCTGTCCCTCCCCCATCCATTCCCACCTCTGTCTCCCCACCCCCACCCCGGGCAGTGGGTCCCAGGCCACCACCCCCTGCACTCACCCAGCTCCTCCAGTTCAGCAGTCATGGACTTGGAACGCAGAGTCAGTGTGGTGCTGGGTGCCCTCTTGGGGGGCGGAGGGGCTGGAAGGAAGAGGGACGACTTGGACTTCCTGTCCAACAGAAGGAGCCGTGGGGTGGCCAGGTGGAGATGCCACTTCCGTTCCACAGCCTGAATCTCCTCGTACTCTCGGGAGGACGAGTCACACTGAGCCAGAATCTTGTTCAGGCTGCGGCTGGAGGCGAACTTCTTCATGGTGTTGGGAGGGATGGGACCCGCCAGGGAGCCGGGAGAGGGGTCCTGGACCCTTGACTTTCAGGCACTGTGAGGGGTGCCCACCTACAAGGGGTCCTGAAGCCTCCAGAGGGCTCAAGGGCCCCAAGGGGCTTGGGTGGGGTTCAGGGGACTCTGGGTGCCTCGGAGGCTCTGAGCATCTGAAATCACTGGCAGCTTGGCTCCCTTGGCCTGAGGGTGGCTTAGGGTATTCAGGGCAGAGGGGACATCGGGGCTCTGAGGTCAGAGGTTGAAGTGGAGGCAGGGCCCAGCTCCCAGCTGCTGCAAGGCCTACACCTGCCCCTGGAGGGAGGCCAGGGCTCCACCCTTCAGCCTGCCACAGGCCCAGCCCACCAGGAGCTTCGTTGGCAGGGTGGAGCCAGGAGCCCAGGGGTGGGGAATTCCAAAGGACTTGGGGCTGCCCTGCCAGGCCAAGGGGCCCTTACAAAAGCCTCCCAGGCCCTGAGATGCAGCGCGCTGCTAAACAAATGCCTCTCCTCTTCCCTTCAGGTACCGCCTCCTCCCCTTCCCCCCCCCCCCCCCCAACAATACGGTGGCTTCAACGCTCACAGTTGCTACGGCAACGCAGGCCTCCAGGCAGCTGCCACCACTGCCGGAGACTCCCTACCCCCCCCCCCCAATCCTCCGCCCTGGGGTGGGGAGCCTGACGCCAGAAGGGGGGACACAAGGAGAGGCCATGTAGGAAAAGAAACGGGGGGGGGGGGGGGGGGGAGACCCTGAGTCCCATCCCCCTTTACAGCTTGTTCTCCTTTCCCAAGATACTCCTAAGCCTTCCTCCCAGACCACCTCAGCCCAATAGTCTGCTCCCAGCCCCCCAGGTTCCCACCACTCCTTACTCTCCCATTCTCTTGGTCCCCCTCCCCTCTGCTGAGCCCCCTGGGCTCCTCTCCTGCCTCCTTCCCTCTGGCTCCCCTCCTCCTTGCTCCCTTAGCCTTCCTCCTCATCCCCCTCCTTGGCTCAGCACCCCTGGGCTCCTTCTCTGCTCTCCCCATCCCCAACCTTCCTCCACCTCCAGCCCCTAGGCTCCCCAAGTCTCTCTGCCCCCCCTCGCCTGATCCAGGCCCCCCTCACCTCTCCGACGGGCCCCCTCTTCCTCCGGCTTCCTTGTCACTGACACGACCTTCATGAGCAGGCGGTTCCCTCCCTGGCGGATCAGGGCCACGACCTGCTTGTGTCCCACCTTCACCACATTCACTCCATTCACCTGTGGGTGTCGTAGTCGCCCCAAAGAGGAAAGGAAGAGAGGGACAGGTAACCTCTCCAGCTGGGAGTTCGGCCTTTGCCATTAGCCTTCCCAGCCTGCTGCTGAGCACCTGGGATCCCATCTCTGCCCAGGGGCTGAGGGGCAGTGTGGGGAGGCTGCCTGGCACTGGGCACTCACCCTAAAGCTGCCAAGGAGGTGAGAGAGCTGTCCCTCTGGGCTGTACCTGACCCCAGGGGAGTCCCCAGCATGAGCCTGTTCTCCCTGGGGGAGGGGAGGTGGAGCTTGGCATCAATCCTTGTCACCTCCTTCCTCCTCCCAGGAATCTGCCTTGGTTGTGAGGGCCTGGGGGGTTGGGGAGAGGAGCAGGGTAATGGCAGAGGGGTGCCAGGAGGGGTAAGGGTTGATGAGAGGAGGAGGAGGACCAGGTTAAGAAAAGATGGTCTAAGTGGAGAGGGTAACAGCTTGGGAATCCAGGGACAGAAGGGAGAAGGACTAGAGGCATGATGGAAGGGGTGCAGAGAGAGGGAAGGACAGAGGAGGGGCATGAAGGCCATTCCAGGAGCAGAGATTTCAAATAGGAAAAGACCTTATAGACCATGTAGTCAAAGCTTTTCTCTTCTTACTTGTTAACAAATTAGGAAACAGAGGCCCCAAAAGGCTGAGTGATTTGCCCAAGGTCACAAAGCTAGGAAGTATCTAAAGAAGAAGCTGAAAGCAGGCCTTTCAGCTTCTAAGTCCAGCACACTCTAGCCACTAGGTCACAAAGCCTCAAAAGAGAGACAGAGACAGACAGGGAGGGAGGGAGGAGGGGAGAGAGAGACCTAAGATGACCCATTTACTGGGGCTGGGAAGAAGGGAAAACCAGGATAATGGTGAGAGGAACTGGGAAGGGGGGAAACTGGGAGCAGTGACATGGGTCTGAGATGGGCAAAGACTGGGAGTAACTGTGGCAAAGGGGGGCTTAGGTTGGGAAAAGACTAGGCTAATGTTAGAGAGCAAGGAGGGCTAAGGGTAGGACTGGAGAAAGACTAAGGGGATGTGGAAGGGGTAAATTGAGAGGATGAGGGCTAAGGGATACATGGGTGGAATTGGGGTCAGGGAGGGGAAGCATCACTGTAAACCTAGGGTAATGCTGGAGGAGTGGGGAGAGCTGGGTAAGCCAGGAGAAAGAGGGTTAAGGAGGTATTTAAGAAAAATAATAGCTTGTGTTTACATAAACAAAGTGCTTTACACATATCATCTGATATGAGCCTTTATAACAATCCTAGGAGGTAGGTGCTCTTATTATACCCATTTTACAGAGAAGGAAACTAGGAATCCCAAAGTTAAGTGACTTGCCCAAGGTCACACAGCTAAGAAGAATCTGAGGCAGGATTTTAACTCGGGGTTTCCTGATCCTGAGCCTAACTGTTTGATCTTGTGCACCCATCACTTAGAGGACTAGAATGGTGCTAGGAGGAGCTGGTAAGGTCAGTGGTGGAAGAACTAGGGGAAGCTATAGGAGAAGAAGAGTTAGGAGGGGTGAAGACCAGGGATAGCAGTGGTAGATGGATTGTCAGAGGAAAGTGGAAACAAGGGATGGTTGGGGGTGGGGGGGGCAGTCAAGGAAATAGTCCTTTCTCCAAGGTCTCAGTCCTTTTTTCCTATGACTCTCCTTTGTACTTAAGTTGTTCCATTTGGGGCTTGGTTTCATTCCCAGCATCCCGAGATCTCAAGCAGGAAGGGGCCTGGAGGAGTGCATTTTGCACAGGAGGAAAAGAAGGCCGGGAAGGGGAAAGATCTGGGCTTGTGCGGCATCACCAAGGCAGAAAGGAACAAAGCTTCGAGTCCTATGATCCTAAGTCCAGGCCCCTCCCTCCCCCACCCCACCCCTGACGTCCACAAGATGTCCTGTTCCCTGATGGGTCAGGTATGTCTCTTGGCATCTCCGGCAGGGCGCAGCACACAGGAGGTGCTTAAGGCGTGCTTCGTGGCTGAAGGGAGGGGAGAAGAGGGGGCTCACACTCACCTCAATCAGGAAGTCTCCAGTCCGGAGTCCTGCCCTCCAGGCCACCCCCTCATAATCCACAGATTCTAAGTACTGGAGAGCCGGGAAGGCTGGGGTCGGTGTGAATTCTTCAATGGGGGTCTCTGCTGTAGAGAGACACAAAGAAGAGACTTACAGGTCAGAGCGAGAGGCGGAAGCTGGGCTCCACCAAGGGACACAAAGGCAAGGGGCAGCCAGGCCTGGCCTTAAGAAGGGGCCATCTGACGCATCAGTCAGAAAAAGGAATCTAGGAGAGGGCTGGGGCAGGGGCACGAGGTGCCAGGCGGGAAGAAGGAAGCATGGCGCATGGAGCGAGGAAGTAGGGATGAGGAGTGCAGACCGAAAGGGCCCAGAGCTGGGGAGGGAGCAGGGGATAGAAGGAACTCCCCCCCCCAGCTCCTCGACACGAGCTCCCTCCCGGGGAGGGAGGGGGACAGTTAGGGTTGGGAGTCTCCTGAGAGGCCCCTCAAGCTCTAGCTGATTACAAAGTGGCCCTGCAGCCAGCTACACCGTAGCCAGCCAGCCATTCTACAAAGTATCCAGTGTAACAAAGGGAAAGGCCTCGGAGGCCTCAGGGTACAATCCTTTCACTTTCCAGAGGGGAAAACCTCTCCATGGATCTCAAGCAAGAGGGTCTTTAGGTCCAGCACCTCCAGTTTACAGATGACAAAACTGAGGCCTCATGAAGCTAAGTTACTTGCCCAAAGCCTCCTGGGTAATAAGCATGGAGGCTGGTTTTGAGCCCAGAGTCATGCTGTTGTCCCCTTTTGAATCGGTTTGGACTTCGCTTCCCCTTTTGAATCGGTTTGGACTTCGCTTCATTGCCTTAGAGAACCTCTCGTGCCACTGGGGAATCTCTGGAGCTTTTGGAGAAGCCCCTTCCTGGCCCGTCTTCTCCAGGCGCCAACGCTGGGGCTGCTGAGGGCCCATTGCCAAGGTTAAGAGCAGAGGAAGCTCCAAAAGAGAATGCCAGAGGCTGAGAGGTCCGTCCAGATCCAGCTGGGCAGCTGGGTGCTAGGCTAGGTCAAGAGGACTTGTGTTGAATCCTACCTGATACTGATGAACCCTGGGGCTCTAAGGAAGACCCTTTATTTCTCTGGGCCTTAGTTTCCTCATTTGTAAAATGTGGGCATGGACTTGATGGTCTTTAAGGCATCTTCCAAGTCTTTTTTAAACCCTTACCTTCTGTCTTAGACTCTGGGACTTGCCCAGAGTAACGGCCAGGAAGTATCTGAGGCCACATTTAAACCCACCTCTTCCAATTAGGATCCTATGGTCTTATAAGTCCCTTAACATCACTGTGTCTCAGTTCCCCCTACTGTTAAAAAACCGAAGGAGTTGAATTTAGCCTTTAAGGTCCCTTCCAGCTCTAGAACTCTGGGTATCAGCCTCTACCTGAAGACACTGTGATGGAGAACTCACCACCTCCCAAGGCCTCGCCTTTATTGCTGGGAGGAGATGCCATGAAAAATCCACTGCCCTGGCCCAGGAGTCTTATCACCACCCTGGACCCTCCACAGCCATAAGAGAACAGCAAAGAAGGATTAGGGCTGAGCTTTAGCCACGTTCCTGCTGCAGCCCAGAAAAGGCAGAGAACAGGGGAGACCGGAGCAGAATCTGGGCCCCTCAAATGCCAGGGGCATGGCCAGACAGTCTGCCTCTGGTCTGTCGTGGGCTGGCTTCAGATATGTCCAGCACTGACAGCCCCAGATGGCAAGGGGTGGTAGAGGGGGGCCTCTGGTCTAACTCTCCCTTAACAAGGATCCTTTCCCCTCCCCACTACAATACCACCACATCCCCCCGCCCCTCACTACAAGAAAACCCTTTGGAAAACCCCAGAGTTCCTGCTTGTGAGAAGCTGCTAAGGGAAGAGGGAGAGACCACAACTAGAGGCTGGCTCCAAACTAGGCCAGGAAGTTCCTTCTAAGTGGTCACTTTGGGGACAAGAAAGAACATGACCTTCCCTAGGGCCTGCCTGTGCCAGGGCCACTGGGCTGGGGCAGAACCAGCGCTACCCAGTGCTACTCCCAAGTCTCTTCTACATCAGATCTCCCACTCCCTCCCCATCTGGGACCACTGCCTTCTCTCTGCACATCCCCTCTCCTCCTCAAGAACTATCTGTGTCCCCTGCACTCTGTGTGTGTGCCCCCTTTCCCCTCCGAGTATCCCTGTTCTGGGCTCCCCAACCCTCCACATTTTCCTCCCCACTCCTCCAGCTCCCCAGTTTCTCCTCTCTCCTTTCCTTCCAGCTTCCTCCACAACTGACCCTTTTCCTGTCCCCTGCCTCCACAGATCCCTCACCCTCCTCAGTTACCTTTGGCTCCCCGAAGGACAAAGCCAAAACCTTCCTGCTCCCGTTTCTGCAGGACAGCCACCTTGTCTTCAATGACGTAGTCACTGGGGGGAAGGGAGGAAAAGGAGGAGGGGGAGCTTTCTCAGCCCGGGTCCTCCCAGGCTCTAACCCCCCCCAACTTGTGACTGCCCCCCAGTGGACAATGTGGGAGATGCTTTAGTGTGTCCTATGGAAGGCGTGTCTCCTGGGGAGCAGAAAGGTGGGGAAGGTGGTCCAAGCATGGGGGACGGGGAGGGTCAGCACCTTGGCCCCCAACCTCCAACTCCCATTCTTCCATCTCCCCCTCTCCTGGCCCATGCCCCTGGGCCCCTCCCCCATCCCAGCTCCATACCTGTGTGAGGTGAGGCTGTCGTAAGAGCCCACAGTATAGTGTCGGAAAAGGCGCTTGGTTCGGTCCTCACGTGTTTCTGGGGGAGGGGGAACTTTCAGGGGCTGGAGGGAATCTCCTTCCCCTCCCCCCGTCCCTCCCCAGCAGAATCTGCTCCCAGGAACCCTCCTCTCAATCCCTGACCAAGGGGAAGAGTCTGGCACATGCAGGAGGTGAGGTTCTATGGCCACAGGGGTGGGTGCACCTGGGCCCAGAGAGGCTAAGATCCCAGAGTCAGGAGGAGGGAGGAGCTAAGGTCCCAGGAGCAGAGCAACCAAGGGCAGACCGAGATAGATATACTCCGGGAGTCTCTGTGTGTGTGTGTGTGTGTGTGTGTGTGTGTGTGTGTCTGTGTGTCTGTGTGTGTGTGTGTCTGTGTGTCTGTGTCTGTGTCTGTGTATCTGAGCTTTGTTGGGGACTTATGCCTGAGCTGCCCTATTAGCCTGACGGAAAGCCCTGGCTCTGCCTCTCAGATGCATGACTTTCAACAAGTCTTAACTCCTCTGAGCCTCAGTGGGCTCCTCTGAAAAGAGGGGATCTGCCTCCAGGGTCTCTGATTCTCCATCAGCCCAAATTCCTCAGGAAGAGTGGAAGTTCCCTGCGGGCAGGAGCTGGGTCTTCCTCATCTCAGCTCTCCCCAAAGCACACAGTGTCGTGGAGTCGCCAGCCCCGCCCAGTAACTATCACATGTCCAAGGGGCCTCAGGTTCTTTCTGTGGGAGAATACTTACCTGAGGCCCAGCTTCTGGCTTCTTCCAGGCACAATGCACTCCAGAGGCCCCGGGCCCCCACCTGCCCACCCACCTTCCACTCATTGGCAAGAGCAGAGGCAGCAACAACAGCAGCTTCCATCAGCCTTCCTCAGGCCTGGGCTCCCAGCCATAGAAGGGAAGTCACTTGAAAGCAAGGGCTGTTTTCCTTTTGCTTCTGCCACCCAGAAAAGGTGCTGCTAGGCTGACCCTCATCTCTTCCCTCCTCCACTCTCCCACCTCCAGTTGGGTGCCAGGCTCCAGATTTTTTCTAACCTTCTCCATATGGCAACAGCCTTCTAACTGGCCTTTGCCTCCAGCCTGCTCTCCCTTCAATTCCTCATAAGCTGCCACAGTCATCTTAATGCCCAGCCCAGCTCTCAACATCAATCCTGTGCTCCAAACCCTTCCTGACTCTCCACTGCCTGTAGAATTCAATAGAGATTCCTTAGCTTGATATTCTAGGCCTTCTCCATTAGAATGAGAATCCCCAAGAGGAGAAAATTATTCATTCTTCTGTTGTGCCTGAAGATATAACACACAACTTGCCACAGAGTAGGTGCTTAATAAATGCTTCTTAATTGATTGATTCTACTACTTGGCTCCATCTGACCTTCCCAAGCTTCTTTCTTTCTTTTTTTTTTTAAACCCTTACCTTCTGTCTTAGAACTGATGCTGTGTCCACTCCAAGACAGAAAAGAGGTAAGGGCTAGGCAACTGGGGGTAAGTGACTTGCCCGGGGTCACACAGCTAGGAAGTATCTGGCTCCAGATTTGACCCATTTTATTTCATTTTGTACATGCTTTGCCTTGGCCTCCCAGGGTTCATCCTGTCTTCTTCCCCCTTCTTGCATAAACCATATTCTCCTTCCATATGTGCCTACCCCACTTCTCGGCTCTGAAGACTCCACTCCACTGCTGTCTCCACCAGAACACCCTCCTCCATCCCTCTGATGAAGATGCTTCTTCCCTCAGAATCCCTCTGTGTAGCCTTTCCGGACATACTTAATCATCTGCTAATGTATATCCTAGTTATATGTCTCAGTTCTTCTCAAGCTCCTCAAGGGCTTTGTAAACAGTAGTTGATTAATAAAT
The DNA here is from genome assembly GCF_027887165.1 of Monodelphis domestica. NCBI lineage: Eukaryota > Metazoa > Chordata > Mammalia > Didelphimorphia > Didelphidae > Monodelphis > Monodelphis domestica. The sequence goes on from NC_077231.1 coordinate 6,023,511, forward strand.
GTCCATTGAGTTGACTTAAGTCCTATGAACCCCACCCCCTGCTGACTCTCTCACAAAGTCCTCATGCTCTTCCCTGGCCTCCATGCCCTCCCTCCAGGGCTCACTTGTCACATCTAGAGAGGGAAGAGCACTGGCCTTTGGGTCAGAACATCTGGGTTTCAATCTGGGTTTCAGAATCGGGCCCACCACTTCTTGGCCATGCTGCTCTCCCCTCTCTGGGGTCTACAGATGACACCATGAGTCAGGAAGACCTGAGTTCAAGGACAGTCTTAGACCCTTAGTAGCCATATAATCCTGGCAATTCACTTAACCCTGTTGGTCTCAGTTTCCTCATTTGTAAAGTGAGCAGGAGAAAGAGATGGCAAATCATTCCAGTTCATTTGCCAAGAAAACCCCAAATGGTCCAAGATATCGATGCTACTGATTGACTGAATTACAATCTCCCCCTCTGTGGGCCTGGCCTCAGTTTCTTCCCTTGTAAAAATGAAATCCAGGTTTCCTAATTCCAAAAGCTTCCTGACTAGTTAGTTCTCCAGAAACTGTCCCTTTGCTCCATCCCATCCAGGCCAATAAAGTTACTGTGGTAGTCCAACTCTCACCCCACTGCTCTCTGTTCCACAAAATCACAGACATCCCAAGAGAAAGAGGCTTCCCTCAGCAGCCATCAGCCCAAAGGACATTCCACCCAGAATCCCTTGCCAGCAGTGAGTAGCTCCTTGATCTGCCCTCTGGGGCAAGCAGAACAAGTGGAAGCCATCTCTCCAAAGAGACCTCCAGATGATGAGCTAAATGAGCTATACCCAAGAAATGGCAAACACTTTATGGTGACATTCAAAGCCTTCAGTCCCCTGTGAGCACATCCCCCCAACTTCCTTTCCATTATTCCCTTCCTCCAAGTTTCTGCTCAGGGTCTAAGTCCACCTTGAAGCCTTTTCTGAGAACTTCATTCAGTCAACCTAAAGGCCTAGGACCCAGGACCAAGTCTATATACCATCAGCAACCTTCCCTTGGCACCTAGCTAGCGCAAACTCACATGCCTCCTTCTTTCTATATCCTTCCCTCTGTCTAGACCCTACCCCTCCAGGGCTGGGCCCATGGGTTAAAACATCTTTGTTGCTTGACCATAGTGGCACCCCCAGAAAGTGAATGGGTGGGGGCAACTAGATGGCACAGTGGATTAAGAGACTGGTCCAAAGATGGGAGGCTGTGGGTTAAAATCTGACCTCAGAACCTGGCTATGTGACCCTGGGAAGTCACTTACCCCCATTGCCTGGCCTTAACCACTCTTTCTTCCACCTTAGAACTGATAGACAGTATTGATTCTAAGACAGAAGGGAGGGAGGGAGGGAAGGAGGGAAGGAGGGAAGGAGGGAGGGAAGGAAGGAAGGAAGGAAGGAAGGAAGGAAGGAAGGAAGGAAGGAAGGAAGGAAGGAAGGAAGGAAGGAAGGAAGGAAGGAAGGAAGGAAGGAAGGAAGGAAGGAAGGAAGGAAGGAAGGAAGGAAGGGAGAGAGAATAGGGAGGAAGACAATGGGGCATATCTCTGACATAAATGGCCAACCTAGACATGATGACTTGGTCCTGACCCTTTCTGCTTAATTACTTAATCACTCTGATTCCATAAGCACCTACTCTGTGCTAGGAAACAAGACAGTTTCCAATACTATCCCCATGTGGCTTTGGTGTCTCCTCCAACACTTCCTTCTCTCACTATGAGAAGTGAGAGAGCTTAGGGGAAGCTAGGAACTGTCTGCCCCACCTAGGTCCAAGAACCCAAGTCCAATTGGGATTTAGCCACCATACGTGTTACCCCTAGACCCTGGCAACACCTCTTTGGTGACTTTCTTGGATGTGATCCTGACCCTCTAAGACCTCTGCCTTTTCAAACCAATGCCTCACCATTACAATCAGTCCTGACCTCTACAATGACCCCACCCCCACCCCCCACAAGGGCACTTTCAGGCTGATACATTGCCCCTAAAGGACAGCCCCAGGTAGACATCCCATGATATCTGTGAGGGGAGGAGGATGTAGTCTCCAACATCTACGATGACAGTGCCCAGCCTGCCTGGGCTGACCTGGCCTCTGGTTGTGGCAGTGCCAACACCCTGGAAATGGACTTGGCACCCTCTCCCTCCCTCTCCTATAGTAAAATTTGCCGGCCACTCTTCAGTCACTCACATGGCCTCAACAGTGAAGTATCAGTGCCTTGAAGCCAGAGGTTCGTGTTCTTTTCTTTCCACTTCCCAGACCCGGCACACAGTAGGGACTTAATAAATGCTATGGCCCAGCTCTGCTCCCTTCTGTGTAACCTTGAACAAGTCTCTTTCTCTCTCTGGAGCTCAATCTCCAACCCCTTAAAGGCCACCTCTGCTCTGGAAATAGTCAAAGGCAGGCTAGCAGCAGCCCAGGTCCTTAGAGGGCAGTTACAGTCAGAGAAGCAAGAGAAATGGCCATTTCTGCCACTAGGCTCCCTGGCTTGGAAGCTGCATCCTCAGGCAATAATCTCCAATATCTCCCAGACCCACAGTAACTCGGCTATCCTGGATGTGATTAAGTTCTGTTCCCTGGTGTCATAGATGGACATACCCTTTTACCCCCTCTCCAAAGCCCCAGGTCCCAGACCCCCTACTAGACCTAGCCAGCCAATCCTTCAGCCAACTCTGGCTGACGGCTCTCCCAATAGTCCATCTGTGACTCACCGATCTGTAGTTCCCAGGGACCCCTTCTGGAAGCCTTTGGATAGGCAGGAGTCCTACCAGCAGGAGGCCAGTACTCTGGCCCAAGAGCCATGGGCAAGAATGGAGTCTGCATTCCAGTAACCAAATCCAGCTTTCCCCTGGTGATCCTTCACAGCTGTCAATGCCAACCCTTCTGAGCCCACAATTCTTCCAGGAGATCATAGGATTTAGATCTAGGAGGATCTTCAGAGACCACTGAATCCACCTCCAACTTTTTACAGTTGAGGAAACTGAGGCCCAGAGGTTGAATGACTTGCCCAAGGTCACACTCATGGGAAGTGGCAGAGCCAGGCTTGAGTCTTGGGGCCTCTGGGGCTGGCCAGGTCCAATCCATCTCCCCTTTTATATCCTCTGTGTCCATTGGCTATAAAGCATCCTCTGCATTTATTTACTACAGTGTAAAAGGGAGCCAGCCTCCCAGGCAGCACCTTCTCCAGATGGGCCCCAGCACAGGATTCCGCCTTCATCCCTGCTGCTCTCTCCTCCTCATCTCCTCCCTGCACGTAGCAGGCCCCTCCCTCTCTGAGGTACCAAGGCCTCTCCCGGGCTTAGAGGCCGCCCACAGGCTGCTCCTCCCAGACTCTGGCCTAATTTCTCCTGTGCCCCAACTGGCCATGCTCTGTGGGCTTCCCTGCTCTGCTCGCTTGGGCAATCTGTCCATTTGGAAAGACGCCTCTTGTCCTACAGTGACCTCCCTCCTTCCTCTCCTCCCTCCCTTCCCCTGTCACTTGCTTAGGCAGGAGTTTCTCCCCCAAGCACCTGTATGTGCACACGTGAGTGAAGTGTTTCCAGCATACGCTGCATGTATGTCCATATGGCTGTGTCCTGGCATGTAGAGCATGTGAACACACGTGTGTGTGTGTGGCACACTGTGGATGGTGTGTGTCCATGTGAATGTGGTGGGGCACACAGCACAGGTGTGTATTTGTGTGTGCCTCTGGAGTGCTCATCTATGCCTCAGAGAACCTGGGCATGTGCCTCCCAGGGAATAAGGGCAGGGTCTATGTGGAGGGCAGTGGTTAGTGGTCACTCACCATGTCGTGTGTCATACTGCCGCATCTGGACCTCCTCCACGCAGTCAGCTGGGAACCAGCCTGTGCGGCCTTTCACCGTTCCCTCCCAGAAACCGCCCTCCCCGATGCTGAGCACTGGGAGAACAGACACATGGACAGACAGATGCATCACACGGGACCTGGCCTCTCCTCTTCTCTGGTTCCCAGCTCTCTCTGGCTCCCTTCTTTCCCAGAGTCCCCTCCCATCCCTCTCCTGCGGCTCTGGCCCTTGGACAATTTGGGACCAGACACTGGGAGAGGGGGAAAGAACAGATGGAAACCAAACAGAATGAACAAGTGGGGGGAGGGGGAGAGAGACAGAGGAAGAGGTAAAGGAGGAGAAAGAAAGAGCAAAAGGATGCAGAAAGAAGGGAAGAGAAATCCAAAAACAGGAAAAGGCAAAGCCTGGGAGGGAGAGACAGAGGAAAATGGAAAGACAGATGGAGAGAAAACAAGAGACAGCCAGACAGAGACAGAGGAGGAGAGGCAAACCATGGGGAGAAACAGAGTAAAAGGAAACCTTGCCATGTCCCTCATTCCCATCCTTCCTTCTCCATCTCACTCCCTCTCTCATCTTCTCCAGAAAGTCTCCTTCTCCTCAATCCCACCCCCACCCCCAGGGGATGAAGCCAGGAACTCAGCTGCACCTGGAAGGAGCCAGAGGCTCAGGCCTTCTGCCTGACCCAGACTCCCAAGGCCTGGAGGCACCAGAAGGTAGGACAGAGTTGCAAGCCAGAGCTCTGAGATATGGCTAAAGAGCAAAGGCTACAGTAAGAAAACTCATTGTGACTCATGGACCCCTTATTACTGTGCCCAGGGAACTCCCCTGAGGCAGAGAGCCCCCTATACATATGGAATAGAGATGTGTGTGTGTATATATATATATATAGATATATACTGTAAGGCAGGCTACAGGGAAGCCTCTCTAGGGAAAGGACTCTGCTCAGAGTGACACAGGGATTATTGAATGCGTCCAAAGTGCCTCCTTGAGGGAGAAAAGAGCATCCCAAGAGACGTCGTGTATAAAACCATTGGGTCCCCCAGAGTGACCCAAGGACCAGCTCTATTTACAAGGCACCCCAGATTGACAGAGACACTCCAGTGGTGACATCAGGACTCCCTGAAGTAACAGAGGGGCTCCTACACAGGGGAGCTCCTCCTAGCAGTATCGTCACTCCTCCCAGGCCAAGGGACAATGAGCCACTCTTCAGCAGCAGTCCTTGGCCCTTGATGTGTCCTGGACCACCATACAGGCAGTATGGGGAAGCCTATGGATCCCTTCTCAAAATCAGAGTTTTAAATGAATCAAATGAAATATGGCTGATTACGAAGGGAAAGAATTACACTAAAATACAGCTGGCAAAAGAGATTGTTTTAAAAACCCACAATCCCAGACCCCAGGATCAGAAGCCAGCAACCTCCCCCTAGGACACTGAAGGACAGTAACAGCCCCCATAATTATACAAGGACCCCCCTAGTGAAAATGAATGACATTCCAACACAGGACAGAAGCCTCCATAATGACAGTGATCCTGAGACCACTCATGGTAACAGCCATCCCCTCAGACTGGCACAGCGACAGGAGAACCACTTGAATTCCAAGGGCCCCTGGTAGAGGGGGGCACAGGGGCTCCCCTCACAGTGGCCCAGACACACCCTAGAGTGACAGAAGGTCACCCTCCTAAGAGTGACAAGGAAAATCCCCTCTCTAGTGACATTGAGATGCCCTACGGTAGCAGAGGGAGCCCCCCATACTAACAGAGTTACCCCAAGCCAGTGACCCCAGAGACTCCTAGTGACTGGAAACCCCCAAACAGGGCCCCAGGACCTCTCAGAGCGATCCAGAAGCCCCAGCAGAGTCAAGACCCCTCTGGAGTGACCCATGGGATTCCTGGAGCAGCAGCAGTTGCCCATCCTAAGGATCCAGGGAGCCTCTAGAGGGCCCTAAGGCCCCTCCCATTCCCCCAGTGACACACCCCCCTCTTCCAGCTCTCCAGTCCCTAGTCCCCCTCCCCCACTCACCTTTGTAGGATGCAGCCTCGGCCCGAGCGCCATCCCTCCCTCCCGCCGGGGCTGTCGGTGGGCTCTCCGTTCGCCTGTCGGTCCGTCTCCCTTGCCGCCCCGAGGCCCCTGCCAGTCCCTCAGCCTCCCCGCCCCCTTACCCCCCCTCCCCCCGGGCGGCTGGCTCACCCTTAACAGCCTCGCCGCGGTGCAGCGGGATCTCGCCCTCGCCCCGCGGGCTGTGCGCATTCACCACGATGAACTTGCGGCCGGGGACCGCGCTGTAAAGTTTGCGCTTCGGGCCCCGGGGCGGCGCGGGCGACGGGGCGGGCGCGGGCGCAGGGCTGGTGGCCGCCGCGGGGCCCAGGGCGCCCGGGCCGCCGCCGCCGCTGCCTCCTCCTCCTCCTCCTCCAGGGCCGCCGCCGGGGCCGCTCGGGCTGTAGACAAACACATAGGTGACAGAGGCGATGCCCGCGGGCAGCTCGCAGGCGAAGCCGGCGCCTGGGGCCTCGGTCATGGCCATGGCGCCCCGGCCGCGGCCTCAGCCTCGGCCTGGGCCCGGCCCCCTGCTCCTCCGGCCCCGCCGGCCTCACCGCAGCCGCAGCCGCAGCCGCAGCCGCAGCCGCAGCGTCCGCCGCCCGGGGCTGCCGACCGGGGCCGCCCCAGCCGCTGCCGCCTCCTGGGCCTCCCGCTGCTGCTGCTGCCGCCACCGCCGCCGCCCGCCCGCCGGGGGCCGGGCCCGCGGCCGCCGCCGCTCCATGCGCCGGGCTCGGCTCCCCGCTCCCCGCTCCTCGGCGCCCCGCGCCTGGCCACTGCGCCCGCCTGCCCGCCCGCCCCCCGGCCCGCGCCGCCGCCGCCGCCGCCGCCGCTACCAGCGCACGGCCGCCGGCCGCCCCGCCCCTCTGCTCTCCTCCCCTCCCCTGCCTGCTCCCCCGCCCTCGCCGCCGCCCCCCAATTCCCTCCCGTCAGCGCCGGCTCAGGGCGCACGGACCCGCCACCACCGCGGGGCTGCGCTCCCGGGAGCGCCCGGCTTCCTTTGCTCCCTGCCCGCTGCGGCGGCCGCACCGGGGACCCCTCCCCTCTGCGGGCCAGCGGGCAGCATCTAGGGCCCTGGGGTGGGAGGCGGGGCGGGAGAGCCCGGACTCAGCGGGGGAAGGAAGCCTGAGGCGCCACAGCAGAGCCCGCCCGCCCTGAAGGCCACCAGGACCTCGGAGCTCCCCCCCCCCCCTCGGGGCCCCAGCACTCCGGCACCACACAGAGCTGTCCCCAGAGCACGGATTCTGGAACTCGGGAGGGCTGGGGGGCGGGACCCCCCAAGGAGAAGGAGCACGAGCCCAGCGACCCCGCCCCCCTTCCCCGGTCCCCATCCCCTCTGCTGAGGTCTCTTCTCTGTTCCCTTCGCTTCTCCCTCTGGCCTCTAGCCCTCATACAGTCTCTCCCTGGCCTTCCCCTCCTCCACCAGCCAGACAGCCCTTGGCCCTCTACAGCCCCTCCATTCCATCCACTCTCTGGTCTTCAGAGAACATTTGCAGGTGACTCCCCAGCGCTTCCCTTCAAAGGACTTCCAAGGTTTGGGTTAAAAAAAAAAACAGCCTCCTGCCTAGATAAGTCCAGAGGTCAGGTGGAAAAGATCTGTTTGAGCCACAAATGCCCAGGATGCGCTTAAGAAAAGCTAATGTACTTTGGGCCTGGACATAGAAAGGCATAAAGGTGGCCTGAGGTCAAGTCCCACCTCCGACAAATAATTTCTGGATGACCCTGGGCAAGTCACTGAAGCTCTATGAACCTCTGTCTCTTCACCTGACAAAGGATGGGAGCAGAGCCGTTGGCCTTTAAGGGCACTCTGTTACTCTGACACTTGGGTAGGAGGCCACTGAGGGCCCTTCTGGTTTCAGCCAGGTATTTGCTCTGACCACCCTCAGCCACATACAAACACTGCCAACTGTCTGCTGGGCATATCCATCTGACTGTCTCACTGTCACCTCCAACAGAACTGACTCCATTCTCTTTCCAGCACAGCCTTCACCTTTTCTCAGCCTCTCCGTTTCTCTCCAAGGCAGCTCCATCCTCCTAGCTCCCAGAACTAGAAGGCAAGAAGCCTCCCTGACCCATATGTCCTAACAGCTGGGCTCTGCCCTTCCTTCCTCCGTCCAGCAGGCTCCTGCCTAATTTAAGCCTTTGTCACCCCTTTATCTGCTTCTGTAATCTTCCCCAAACCTAAAAACCATGCTATGAGACTCCCCTGGCCCCCCCCAAATGGCTGTCACTGCCTGAGAGTGCAGCCTGGCATTTCTGGTTCTCTTCCAGGCTGGCCCAGCTTCCTGTGGCTCTGTTCTCCTCCATACACCCTCCCAATCCCACCTCTCTCAGAGGCCTAGCCACAGCACTGCCATCTGTAAGACAGCCTTTCCCCTAGGACCCACCCAGTTGTTTTCAGCACATATAGCCTACAGGAAAATGATAGCCTGAGCTTCCGGAGCTCAGGACCTCGGACAGTTTCTCCTCTGTCCTCTAGCCTGGAAGGTCTCAGAAGGCAGGTCTCCCTTGCTTGTGAGTTCCCTAGGGTCTAGGCCTTCTTTGTCTCTGCCTGCCCCAGATGGGGCTGTCCCTCAGTTTCCCCAGTCTGTGAGCCCCACAAGGCCGGGGTCTGAGGCAGATCCCTATCCTTTCTTGGTCTGGAAGGAGAGCTCCCTGATGGCAGGCAGGCCTTAGCTTTTCTCCTGACTCCACTAAAGCAACTGAGAACAAAGCTACTGAGTATACAGAAGGCAACAATAACAGGCAGGAAGGACCTATCAAATCCATCCCCTTCTTCATTTTACAGATGAAGAAATTGAGGTTTAGAGAGGTTAAGGGGACTTGGCCAAGGTCACACATCTAGTCACTCTCAGATGCTCTCCAAAGATTTCAGACCTAGACAACACCTTCAGGGTTATCTGCTAGAGGCCCAGAGAGAAATTACTTAGGTGACCAGTCACAGGGCTAAAGACTGGCATATCTGGGACTGGGAGCCAGGTGTCCTGACTCCCATCCAGTACTTTCTGATTACCTTACATTGCCACTCTCATAATTGCTGAATAAACTCCCAGCACTACCAACACCAGAAATAATACTGTCCCAAATTTATACGTGTCCCCATCTCCTGAGACTAGTCATATTCTTTAAGCTGCTGTCATCCTGGGCTTCCCCACCCTCTCCCATTCTCCCCTACTTGCTAGGGGTGGGGGCCCTAGGAATGAGAGCCCAAAAAGCCAGCAGGACTGAGGAAGACACCCAAAGAGCAAATAGGATGGATCCTAACAAACAGGGAGCTGCCCAATCAGGGGCCACCTAACAAAAACAGATAAAGCCATGAAGTCTGGGACTAGTCTGTAACCATAAGGGGCACCTTCCCACCCCTTCTGCCATGAGCCTGTGACCAGCTCTTTCTATGGTCACCATTCCCCCTTTCTTCCCACCTCGACCACCTCAGCCGTCCCCATACTTTTCCTTGGCCACATCCCTAACCCCTCACTTCCCTCTCTCCAAAGCCCCTCATTCCCTGACCCATATCCTACCTGCTCTTGCTTCGACCTCCTCTGACCAGGGTGTGACCACCGGGATCCTTGTCCCTCTCCTTCTCCTCTTGCAGACGCTGAAGGGATGGGGATCGGCTTTGGGGTCCCCGGACCCCACCCACAGGCCCCATGCCTGCTTCTTGCATCTGGAGCAGTAACTGGTGCGGGAGGCTTCTGAGTGAGGGTCCAGGGGAGGGGCCAGACCGAGCTTCAGCTTTTAGATCATTATCACTGGCTGAGCGCTGCAGAGGCCTCGGAGAGGCCAAGCCACTGGGACCCGCCAGACGTCGCCGCTTTGCGTAGCTAGGAGTCTCCCGGAATGGCACTAGAAGAGGGGGCATGAAATGAGGGGAGGTCTGGGGCCCCCCAGAGATTTCCCCACTCTGATACTACCCATCCACAGCAAAACTCTAGTATTAGCCATCAGCACAGATGAATAAGTGCTCGCATTACCCATGAATGCCCACTAGCCCAGATGTTCTCCATCAATGTGCTCGGACATTTCCCATCATTGCATACAGATTCTGAAATTATTCATCAGCACATGTAAACAGTGACATTAGCCATCAGCATATACAAGTGCCAGTCCTACCCACTGATTCAACCCAGGCCTGGCATTACCATGTAATCTCCAGTATTACCCGTCATGCTGACATTACCCAAAGGCACAGAGGAGTTCTAACATTCCCCATCAACATACACAAACCCTGGCATTATTCGGGAAAAACCATAAACTCTGCTATTCCCCAGCAGGACATCCAAGTCTCACTCTCTCCTTAATGAGTCTCAGCTCTGACCACATCACCTGGCAAAGCATGGAAGCTGCGGCATCAGCCAGCCAAGCAGGGCAGTCCCCTGGCACCTGGGAGGTTCGATATTCCTCATTAGTGCACGTAAGCTTGGACATTACCCACCACCTTAGGAAGGTAAGCTCTGATATTAACCTTCAAGATACGCAAGCCCGACCATCATCCATGAATTCCCAGCAGTGTTTGTCCTTCTCTGTCGGTGCACAGAATTTACGGCAGGGCCTCAACCCCCAGCATTAGTTCAGGGCCCAGGAATCCCAGCTTCACCCATGAGCACCCAGAATCACTGACTGGCAACCCTGGAGAACATCTGAATGGTGGTCAGGCTGCTGTTCCATCTGTCCCTGTGATCAGAGTGCAGACCCGGGGGAGATGTTCACCATGGAGATGAGGGACCCCAAGAGCATCCTAGCTCTGAGCTGGAAGGAACCTCAGAAGCCATCAAATCCAAACCCCAAACTGAGGTGGAGGCATGAAGTGACATAGCCAGGTTCACACAACTGCTAAGGATCTATCCAAGTGTCCTAGCCACCACATGATGCTGCCTCTCAAAGGAACACAGGAACCAGGCCTGGATGCCACACCTCTAACAGCCCAGCCTTGCATTAGTGTCTGGCCATTTTGAATGTGGCCACTTCTCTGTATCCTTCACAGCCAGGAGCTCAAGGTACCAAGGAGAATTGGGGGACACTTAGAAGTGAAGATGGACTCTCTCGGGCCTGGAGGTAAAGAGAGACTAAACAGAGACCTCCCCTCAGATCCAGGACCTCTGTTTCTTCAACCGAATGAAAACAAACTTTTTGCAAGTCCCACCTCCCTTGTCCCAAGTTTCTTCAAATTTCTGCTCTAGAAGAAAAAAATATGCTGACTTTGAAGGCAGGGAGGCTCTATCTCTCAGCCTCCAAACAGACCATCCTAGGCTCTCTTCAGTGTTTCCAGTACACACTCTACATGAGATGGGCCACACGAGAGGACACAGGAGAAAACACTGATCAGGCCACGTCTGAGAAGGCTGACTAGGCCACATTCAAGAGCAGCTTAGCACATAGTACCTAGCACTAGGAGGTACAAAATAAATATATAATAAATACTTCCTCACTTTCTTATCGACTTGTCATGAGAGATCACAGCTTGGGCTCAGGAAGAGAACGGGGACCGGGTCACGTGACCGATCCTGGTCAAGGGGAGCTGGTAAGAGACTACTAATCAGCCCAAAGGAGAGCAAAGGTCAAGGGGCTCCTCCAGTTTTGTGCCGGAATGAGTCCAGATGGAGAGCCAGACCGTCTAGTCAGATGGAAAGACAAGAGGCCGAGAGAGCACTGATCATCAGGCTACACATGAGAATGGTGATGGGGGCACAGGACAAAGCACATTATCAGAATGATCAGACCACGGAAAACATCTCATACAGGGCACACCACAAAATGCAAATGTTCCCATGACCACACAGGTAGGGAGAGGAAACAAGGGAGGGAGGGAAAGACAGAGAGACAGAGACAGAGATCCTGATCACACTATGGGATGGAATTATGACACCCTAACCTGACCTCTGAGGGAGAAATCCAAGTCCAGGGTCCTAACTCACAGGGTCACACCTTCTTTCCAATATTAAAGACTCAAAGTGAGGAAATCAGACAGTAGCCTGCCCCACTACCGTGTCACCCACAAGGAGGCTGGGCACAATGTCCTCAAGGAAGACTTCCATAAAGACAGAAGACACCTCCTGGATGATGCCTCGTTTGCAATTCTATTCCTCAGCGCCATGGTCTTGTCCCCCTCTAGCCCTTCTACTTCAGGGACCACCCCCTAAAGGTCTCTCCCTGCCTGGCCCCTCCCAGGCTCTCTCAGGCTCCCTAACCACCAGAGAATTGGCTGTCCATCCCATCATCTACCCCAGAATCTCCAAGCTCTGCCCTTCCGAACTGCCAATTCCACTCTCACTCACACCACACTTTGGAACTCAGGTGGACTCAGTTCATTCTGGAAGCAACAGTGCCAGACCCTTTGCCACCAGAAACCCTTCTGATAGCCACTCGAGCTACTCCATGCCTAGGGAAGTATCTCCACTGATCTCCTCCCTCTCTGCAGGTTCCCTGACCCAGGGTCCATGCATTTTTCACTTTGGAGTCTCAGGGTCAAAGCTGGTGTCAGGACTGATTGAGCTCCTAATAGGTCAACACGCTCCCCCACCCCCACCTCACAACAGGTCCATGATGAGGACTTCACAAAGGAAGCCCAGGGAAGGTCAATAACTTGTCCGATACATCTCATAGTTCAACTGAGTCAGAGCCAGTATTCAAAGCAGGTGGTGAAGTAGACAGAGCCCTGGGCCTAGAATTAGGAAGACCTGAATTCAAATCCAGCTTCAGACACTTACTTTGAGACTCTGTTCAAGTCATTTATCTTCTATTGGCCTGAGTTTCCTCATTAGTAAAATGGGGATAACAATAGCACCTATCCTCCAGGTTGTTGTGGAGATCGAATGAGATAATAATTGTAAAGCACTTGGGACAGTGCCCGGCACATTGTAGGTGCTACAGAAATGTTAGCCATGATGAGCTTTTACTATCATTGATTCCAACAGACCCGCCACACCATGTTGCCTTGTTATGTGCACATGCACAAGTATATAAAGAGCGCGCACCCGCACGCGGGAGTACACACACACACACACACACACACACACACACACACACACACGAACTTGATGAAAAGAAGCAATTTGGATGCCCTGACACATTGTTCAGATCTGGCCTCCATTCTCCCATCTTACAAAATCAGAGGACCATGAAGGGTTGCCACTGGGAGGAGCACCCAAAAGTCTAGCCCACCTCTCATTTGACAGATATGGGGAAACTGTCCAGGTACAAGCCTCGAGTCAGAGTCTGGAGGAAAACCAAGGCTTCCTGGCGAGTCCTTTCCCTAATATCCCAGAACCAGGGCAGGATATATGCAAGCTCTAAGCAAGCCAAGGGCTCATTGTCCCTAATACCCAACTCCTCGCTGGATAGGGCCCCATAAGCCATTGGGTTGTCATCTAAAATAAGGGAATTTATAAGAGAATAACATTCCAGAGTGTCATTCACTGGGAGTTCCACAAATGGCACCTCCCCCCGAAGGAAAGCTGCCTACATCAGGGCCCTCCCTGCACCACCCTTTCAGTGGTCACAGCCTTGAATGTGTCCCAACCTTAACCTCAACTCCAATTCTAACCTAACCCGGACCGTAGACAAAGACAGAATCCACCAGATGCAAAGCCCACCCTGAACCACACAATCATCTTGTATTGAGTCTCACCTGATCTTCTGGCCCCAGGGCTTGGGCACAGGAACAGAATAGCTGCTACACTCCAAAACTACATCAGGACTTGGGATCACCCTCCCAACAGATGGTCTTGAAGACATCATTCTCTGCCCTCAAATGAATCCCAAGTGGGGGACAGGTGGTGAGAACTACCAATACCTCTGGCTTGAACTCAAAGATCAACCATGGCCCTGAGAATGGCCCAAAGATATGCATGAACTGTGATCCTTCCTTGGATTTCAACCTGAACTCAAAGCTAGCCCTAACCCAAATTCAATCTTAATGTCAACCCAACATCAAGGCAGAAGAAACACAAACTCCAGTTATCCAATGCCACCCTTCTCCCAGCCCAAATGTTTCAGTCATCCTGATGGCATTAGCCAAGAAGAACAAAGGCCATTTCTAGTCCACTAGCTGCTCATCAATGTTTTCCTTTGTCACCCTGAAGGAAATCACAAGTCTTCTCATCCCTATGTTAGAGATGAGCCAAAAGTGAAGGGCAGAGCAAAAGGGTTACCCAGCAAGCATCAGAGCTGGGTTGGAGCTGGGGTTTTGGCCACTACTGAAGACACCTCCTCTCCGTCTTGCCCAACTCTCTTATTCCTAATAAATTCTGTATCTTCACCCTGCTCCCCTCTATACTGTGCCACTCTTCCAGGGCCACTGACCAGGCAGTTTAGATGTGGGAACCAACTGACCACAGACTCTGGGGCCAGACCAAGGAAAGAGTAAAGAATTAAAACCAGAGGAGATGTCGTGGTCAATGGAAATCATCAGTTCCTTCTAATCCTCATTGACCTTCTCTTGGCTCCATTTTCCCTCATTGACCCTCCCTTCTGAACCCACTCTTCGCCCCTCACATCCAAAGATTCCTACTATCACTCTGATTCCCAGGGCCCCCATCTGGTCCTTTCTGATCCCAGTGAAGATTCTCCCCATCTTGACTAGGGACCTTTGCTGGCCCCAAGTGAACCCACAAGCCCTAGTGACACTAATGCAGGGAGAGGAAAGGAGGAAGGCAAGGACTCACCAACATCAGAATCCTTATGAGTCTTGATAACCTCAGCAAGTTCAAAGTTCCCAGCAATGATGGCCACCTTAGGGCAAAAAGGTGAAGTGAGTCAGCCATCAACTTCTCTCTGCTGACCCCCCCAACCACCCCACTTCCCTAATCCTCATCCATTTGCCCAGGCCCATGAGACAACGTCCCCATTACTTTAACCCCAAACAGCTCCCTACTTTAACCCACAGCTCCTGCTGTGCCCCATACCTGAAAGGCTGTTTGGCTGTTATAATTACGAACATCTTTATTAGTTCCCCGGAAGAGGAGAACCCGGGCACAGCTCTCCTGGTTGTAAGAGAGAGGGAAGAGAAGCCCATGGTCAGGTTCAAACAGAAGTAGATTAGGGACTGGAAGCAGAAGCAGAAAACTGGTGTACACACACATACACACACACACACACACACACACACATGCATGCATGCACGCACGCACGCATGCACACACACCCCACCTGATTGTACAGGGCACAGATGTGCAGGGCTGTGTTTCCTGATGCATTCTGGGCCCGCATGTCAGCCCCATAGAACAGCAAGTGCTCTAGGTGCTGGACATGACCAAATCGACAGGCCTAAAGGTGAGAAGGGCAGAGAATAGGATTAAAGAGGATACTTGGTCCCCTTAAGTCCCCTCACTCCCTGATTCCTCCATGGAAGTCTTGCAACTTTCTCCAGTGCCACCTTTCTAACCCCACTATACCCAGAAACTCCCTTGGCCCCTCACCTGGTGGATCTCTTGCCATCCATTCTCATCAGCTGTCCCAATTTGTGCATGGTCATGGAGCAAGAGCTCACAGCAGAGGGGGTCCCCACCCCCTAGGGCGCTATGATATAGGGGGGTCAGGCCACGGCTGTCCTTGTAGTCTGGGGATGCCCCAAGGTCCAGCAGGGTCTATAGGGAGATGGCGGCTCAGAGTCACCAAAGCCTCAGGCTCCCTCTTTCTCCCCCGTGCCTCCTCCCCAGGGTCCTTTCCCCACACCGACCGTCAGAGCATTGGGGTTCCGGCAGCGGGTGGCAATGTGCAAGGCTGTCAGCCCATCCCGAGTTCGGAAGTCCAGATGAGCCCCACCATTCCTCAGAACCTTTAGTAAATCTGTGGCACCATCCATCTGGGCAGCCAGGGTCAGAGGGCACTCTGGGAATCAGTGTAGCACAGGACAGAATGGAGACCCTCAGCTCAGGCCTCAGTAAAGGTCAGAGTTGGGCTGCCTCCCTTGCCCCACCTTGGCCACTTACCTCCTGTGTCAGGGTCATGGAAGTTGGGGTCCAGCCCCTTGTCCAGAAGCCGGGCCACCTTGTCTGTGCTGTGAAGCTGGACATATTCCATAAACTTCTTAAGGTTTGCCTAGGATACCAACATGTGTCAGCCTTGGCCTGTTAGCTGGGCCCCTTGTCCCTGCCACTGTCTCCCAGGCTCCATGAGTCTCAGCCACCCTAAGCCATCAGCCCACCTAACTGTCCCCCTCAGCGTATCCCAATGGGGAGAGACTGAAGCCGGAACCCCGGGGGGAGAGGAGGGCAAAGGCACTGAGGAAGCTCATGCTCCTGGGTCCTTCCGGAGAGCTCGGAGCCCTGGTCTGAGCTAGGGGAGAGCCTGGGGATTGGATAGAATGAACTCGGGCAGACCCTGGCGCAGCCCTCAATGCCACTCGAAGGGTTCTGGGGAACATCACCTTGGTGTGTAGCTTTGCAAACTGCTTATCATCCAGCAGGCTCTGGGTGTAAACTCTGCGTTTGTAGCGGAACTGTCCAATGCAGGGGGAGAAAGAGGGAGGGGCAGGTTTCAGCCCAGTCACCGACTTCCCCAAACCCGTCCCACCCCACAAGCTGCAGTGATTACAGGGAACAGGGCCCTGGCATGCTCCCTGCCTCGCCTCTGGGGGCTCCCCAGCTCAGATCTAAAGGCCTTCAGGGAACACGCACTGCCCCCACCCCTGTGGCCACACAGCCTCACTCGGCTCTACCCATCCCCCTCACTGGCCCCAGACTCACCCCACTGGGCACAGCCTCCCATCTTATAGACACCTCTCATTGGACAACCCTCCCCCTGTGTACACGCACACACCTCCCACTGCCTACACACATCCCTCTCTGCCTTCTTCCGTCCCTCTCCCCCTCCCCTCCCTCTCGGTCTCTGTCTCTCATACACACAACCTCCGTACAGTACGTTACACCCCCAGGCCGACACCTGTCAGTCTCTCAGGCCAAGGACTCCCTCCCTAGCCCCGCCCCCTCCAGGAGCCCCACCTCCAGGTAGGGTAGGGGCGTGTCCAGGTTGGGCGGGTAGTCGCGCAGCAGGCGTTCCTCGTCCAGGAACTTGCCTGCCCGCCCCTGAGAGGGGGGCTGGAAGAGGCCGTAGTTGAGCACATCCTGCAAACTGTGGTTGAGGGCGCAGAGCACCCGCTGCTTGGACACCCACACGGGCGCATCGGGGTTCAGTCTCAGACATTTCTGGGAACGAGAGGGAAAGGGTGACTGAGAATAGCCGGAGCGCGCCCCGCAACACCTTCGCAGCTCCGGGGGGGGGGGGTCCTCGAATTCTCATTTTAGTTACGCCCCCTACTGGCGACCGATGAACCGAAGGAGGGCTCCGTGGGGGCGGGGCTTAGGACTGCCCCGCCTGATGGGGGGAGAGATCTGGAATGGGGGCAGGGTGAGGAATCCCGGCCTTAGGAGGGGATAGGGGAAAAGGGGGGGGGGGGCAGGACTGACTGGAAGAGAAGAGGGCCCAGGTGGAGGTTTGGGGGCGAACTTGGGCAGGAGTCCAGTGGAAAGAGGCCGGGGGTCCGAAGGAATGCCCAGGCTGCAGTTGGTCTGGAAATGAACAGGGACCCCCAGGACTGAGAGCGGGGCTGACCACGGATTCTGGGGGCTCCTTGAGGAGGGAAGGGAAGAGCTAGGGCGGTCCAGGAAAATAGAGGACTGGAAATAGCCATTCCCGGGCATGAGGAGGGGGAGAGGGCGGGGAAGTGAGTCCCAGGGCTCCCAGGGGCTGGGAAGGAAAGAGGGAACACACAGTGATTCCAGGAACGGGAGTGAGAGGGCTGGTCCTAGGGCCGGGAGGAGGTCAAGGGAACAAGGAGAACAAGGAGAGGGGGTCCTAGAGCAGGAGGCAGAGTCCCGGGGCGAGGGAAGGGCGGTCTCCCGGGCTGAGAGGAGGTCCGGGGGCTAGGGGGAGGGTGTCCCGGGGCTGAGAGGAGGTCCAGGGATTGGGGGGTGGAGATCCTGCGGCTGGGAGGAGGTTTCGGAGCTGGGGCGGAGGGGGTGGGGAGAACCCGGGCTGAGAAGAAGAGGGGGTCGGCCGCTGGGAGGAGGGGGTTGTCCAGGGCTGGAAAGAGAAGATCCAGAGGCTAGGGCAGCGGTCTAGAGGTGGAGATCGGGGTGGGGTGAAGAAGGGGGTCCCCGGCCAGGGCGGCCCAACGGACCAGGCTCAACTCACCGTCTGCTGCAGGTCCGGGATGCCGATGCGGACCACCACGGCATTAGCCCCCGGGCCATCCATGCCGGGGCCGGGGCCGGGGCCGGGGCCGGGGCCGGGGCCCGGGCCGGGGCTGGCCACTCCCGGGGCCCGGAGCGAGTCGTGCGGGGACTCCCCGCTCCGCCCCGCCCCCCCAGACCCCCCCGCAGCCGCCGCCGCCGCCGCCGGGGCCGCGCTGCGAGGGAGGGGGGAGGGGGCCGGGCCGGGGCCCGGAGAGGGGGAAGGGGAAGGAGAAGGGGAGGGGGACGCCGGGCCCGGGCCCGAGGCCGGGGCGGGCAGCGCCAGGGGCTCGGCGGGGACGGGGAAAAGGGAGGGGGAGGCGGGGGCGGCGTTGGCTGAGCGACTCAGCGGCATGGGCTCGGGCTCCGGCTCCGGCTCCGGCTCCGGCTCCGGCTCCGGCGCCTTCGTTCCCGGGGGGCGGGGGCGGTGAGCTGGGGCCCGGGGGGAGGGGGGCTAGAACCTAGGTCCTGGAGGGGACCTGGGGGGGTCCCACGAGGGAGAGAGGGTCGGGCTGGAGGATCTCTGGGGAGGGAGAGTGGGGGCATACGGCAGACCCAAGTGCAGGGGTCCTCAAAGGATGGAGGAGGGTCAGAGGACTACTCAGGGGGTCTGATGAGGGTTGGGAGGCCTGAGGGGACTGGGCCCTGGGGGTACAGAAGAGGGGAAGGGTGTTGGGGGCTTAGGGTCTGGGGATCTGATAGCCAGATCGGAATGGGGACGGGGCTCTTCAACCAAGAGCGCTTAAGGCCTGCAGGGGACAGGGGCAGGGATGGGGGTCGTGGGGGCGCCGGGCAGAGAGGCCTGTAAAGATACAGGGGAAAGGGGAAGAAGATAAGAGGGGGAGAAAATAAAGAAATTGGAGTTAACTGGGGAGGGGGCAGCGGGTTCCCCCCTCCCCCCATTCCTCTGGAAAGGCCCGGGGAGGGGGAAAATAGCGGCCCCTCCCCGCCTGCTCGGGGCCTCTCTATTCCTGAGGCCCGGCAAGGGTTAAAGGGGGGGCTGATTTCCATCCAAAAAGGGTGAAGTTTTCCCAGAGGTTTAACTCCTTATGTGCCTTCCACCACCATCACCTCCCCCCGCCAGAAGTCTAGTTCAGGGAGTTTGTTCTCTGTCCCCCCCCAACCCCCTTCCATCTCTACCCCCCCATCCAGGATTTCCACCTGCCCCCCGTCACCATAGTAACGACGGGGTGGGGGCGTTGCTGCGTGGGGAGGGGGGAGCGGAGAGGAGGGGGTGCTCAGAGCCTCCTGCCACTCGGGAGTGATTTTTAGTTTTACACGTTGTCATAGCAACGCGAGGGGGGGCGAGTGGGCGGAAGGGGGGCGGGAGACCAGGAGCGAAGACTAGAAACTCTCGCAGACGCCCCACCCCCGCCCCCGCCCTAGAGAACAGCCCCGGATCCAACCCAGAACAGCCCAGAACCTGAGCTGTCCCTTGTTCCTCTGGAGGAAACAGGCTCGGACCGGGCCGAATAGCCGTAGTACACCATTCCTAGAGGGCTCCTCCCGCAGATATCCTGCCGACCCCTCCCTAGCCCGAAACCCCTGCTGCCCCAGATAAAAGAGACCACTACCCTCCTCCCTATCACCCTCTGCACCCCCTCCCAAAGCACGACACTTGCTTCCCCTTGGAGGAGTCCCTCCCCAGCCTCCATAAGCCTTTGGCCCCTCCTGAAGAAATCCCAACCACCCACTGATCCCCGCGAGAGAACAGTCGCTGAAACACTGGTCCCAAAGATCTACCCTGTCGCCTACCAGGAAGAACAGTCCCTAATCCACACTCCACCCCCACCCACTCACCCACCCCACACACACCCCATCAACTCCTGGCCACCTCACACGGAGAGAATCGCCACTGATTATTACCCAGAGAAATGACTCCTTCCCCACGAGGTAAACCGGTCTCCTCATCGCGGAGAAATTATCTTCTGACCCCTCCTTATAGAGTACAGCTCTTGACAGGCCCCCATAGCCTCTGAGCCTCCAGAGGTCAGAGGACTACTTAACCCCCTCTGAAGGGGTCAGCCCCTGACCACCAACGAGGATATCCTCTGCCCTCCTCACCAGGCTCTTACTCCTCCCCCCCCCCACTCCCAAAGAAATAAGCTTCTGACTCCCTAATCTTCCTTGCCTCTTCCGGAGTGACCAGCCACTAATACCAGAAAGAATATATCTGGCCCACCCCACCCCCCAGAAATCAGCTCCTTCCCACCCAGAGAGCAGACCACCCCCACCCCCCTCAGTCCCTAACCTTCTGAGAGGACAGTGCTGCTTCGTTCCCAAGAGAAATCAGACTGATCCCCACCCCAAAGGCCTTTGATTCTCCCAAAAGGTCATTCTGACCTTCTAGATAACTATAACTCCTGGTTCCCCCAAAGAGAATAGCCCTGAAACACCCCATAGAGGGCAGCCCCTCATTAAGCAAAGAAAGCATCCTCTCCCACCAATTAGCCCCCACTACCCAGAAAGATCAAGCCCTTTATTCCCCAGGCCCATCTCCCACAGAACAAAACCTACTGGTCTCTTCCCCAGAACATTCCCATTATCCCCTACCCACAGGCCTATGGGCAATCTGGGTCCCCACTAACCCCTCTGTTCCTCTGTGGCTCCTGCTTCCTCCTTAAAGTCAGTTAGGGTGTATGAAGGAAGCTGTCTGTCCCTCAGGCTGCCCAGGAGCCTGGAATCTTTCCTCCCCAGGGGCAGGAAGACTCCCCCCACTCCTGCTTTGGGATGACCAGTCCTTTTCAAGGCCAGTGACTATTGGGCTGGGCTGGGTTAGCAGGGGGTGGACAGTACTGGGGAGGGGGGAGAGGGAGAGCAGGATATGTGACCATAGAGGAGAAGACAAGAGGGGGTGAGGGATGGGGGCGGGGTCAGGATAAAGGAAGGTTGGACTGCCTTATCGACAGGAAACACCTTAGAAAAGACCAGGATTGAATTTCCTCTGGCCCAGCTCCGGAGAGAAAGGAAATTGCCATTCCACCTACACCCCTCAGGCCAATTACTCTCTGTCCCACCCCCATTCCAGGCAACTCCCAACTCTACTTCCTCTATCCTTGTCAATTAGGAATTTCCCTTGACTAACCCAGCTAATCCATGTTTGGATGGATGGAAAGATTGGTAGAGAGATGGACTACAAGAGAGATTAGTGGATAAATCCATGTAAGAATAGATGGATGAAGAATTAACAAATGGAAGCCAGTCTCAGTTAATAGTGCCTCTAAGATCACCTAGTCTAACCTCTTCTGGTTCTATCCCTAACCTGAACTTCAATATGGGCCTCTCTAGTATCTACCATTGCTCTTATTCCTGCCCTCTGGGGCTTTTCCTGCAAAGAGCTACACTCCTCCACACCCTTCTGGTGATCTTTGAAAGACCATGGAGAATAGGAGAGAGGCCATTGGACTGGAAAACAGCTGTGACCCGGCTTGAGAAAAGAAAAGGAAAAAAGAGTAGACAGTATGAAGACTATTAACCAAAGAATTTTCATTCAGTTCCTGACAACCCTAATGCATATTAATTATTCTGTAACGTTTTTAAAGAGATGCTGAAGACTGAGAAAAGCAAGCCCCTATCAAAGGGCCAGCATGATTTTCTCAAGAACAGGGCACGCCAGACTGATCTCTGAGTCTTCTTTAATAGGATGACTAGTCTGGTAGATTAAGAGAATGCCATAGATTTCATCACCATTTGGCAAAGTCAAGGCTTTCATGTGCTGGGGGCAAGGGGGACACTAAAGGTATGAGCTGGCTGTTACACCATTAAGTGGATTGGGAAGTAGTTAAAATGTCAACTCCCTAGAATTCATAATCTGAGGTAAGCTTAGAAGAGATATCTAGTGAAGCGATTCAGGCATCAGGCACTTGCCACTGACTTCAGTGTGGTCCAAAATTTTTATCAATGACTTGGATAAAGGCACAGATGGCATGCTTATCAGATTTGCAGATGACATAAGCTGAGAGCCATAGCTAACATGTTGGGTGGAAGAGTTGAGATCCAAAAAGAATTCGACAAGCTAGAACACTGGGCTGAATCTAATCATATCAAGTCCAATAGGGAGAAATGTAAAGCCTTACACTAGTGTTTCAAAAAATCTACTTAGTATACACATACAAGAAAGGGAATATGGCTAAAGTCTATAGCAAGTTGAATAGGAGTCAACTAGGGTTATGGAGATGAAGAAAGCCAATGACATCTTGGGCTGCATTAAGAAAGGTCCGGAGAACAGCTAGGTGGCTCAGTGCCAGGCCCAGAAGAGAGAGATCCTGGGTTCAAATATGACCTCAGACACTTCCTAGCTGCATGACCCTGAGTAAATCACTTAATCTGCATTGCCTACTCCTTACTGCTCTTCTGTCTGGCATAGTATTGATTCTAAAACAAAAGGAAAAGAAAGGAAGGAAGGAAGGAAGGAAGGAAGGAAGGAAGGAAGGAAGGAAGGAAGGAAGGAAGGAAGGAAACAGTTCAGTGTCCAAAGTTAGAGAAGATATGTTCCCAATGTACTCCACTCTAGTCAGACCATACCTGGATCCCTGGACTTAGGTCAGGGTGCCACATTTTAGAGGAGACATTGATAAATTGGTGAGTAAGCAGAGGAGGGAAACCAAGACATTTCCTTAGACGGCCATCCAATATTTGACTCCTTTACTTAACCAATGCTAATGGCTTCCTTTTGGCTCCAGAATAAAATAGAAACTCACTGTTGAGCTTTTACAGTCCTAACTAACCTGACCCCCACCTGCCTTTCTCGACTCATTGGCCAATACTCTCCCTGTGGCCCTCAGTCTTGCCTTTTTTTGTTGCTTACTCATCTCTCAAGGGCTACCTCTTAAACTTGGAATTCACTGCCCTCTGCCTCTCTTTTTTTAAAAGATAGTGTTCAAGTGTGCAGCTAGGTGACTCCCGGGATAGAGAACCAGGTCTGGAGACAGGAGGTCCTGGGTTGAAATGTTACTTCAGAGTGATAATACACATGTATTCCCAGTGGAATTGCTTTGTCAGCTCCTGGAGGAAAGAGGGAAGCAGAGAGGGAAAGAACATGAATCACATAACTTTGGAAAACTTATGTGTACATTTGTTATTGAAATAAAATGAAGACAAATTTTTAAAAAATTACAAAACATTTTTTTAATCTAACCTTAGACACCTCCTAGCTGTTTGACCCTAAACAAGTCACTTAACTCCAGGTGCCTAGCCCTTACTGCTTTTCTGGCTTGAAGCCAATATAAAGTATCAAATCTTTGACAGAAAAGAAAGATTTTTTAAAAACCTAATGTTCAGGCATGAAGTCTTTCCTGATCCCTATGGCTACTAGTGTTCTTCCTCCCAAATGCCACAGTATTTCTCTCTACACAAGTATATTTTTTTAACATCATTTTATTTGGTCATTTCCAAACATTATTCATTGGAAACAAAAATCATTTTCTTTTCCTCCCCCCCTCCCACCATCTCTCCCATAGCCCACTGGGTATCACATGTGTCCTTGATTCGAACCCATTTCCATGTTGTTGGCATTTGCTCTAGAGTGTTCATTCAGAGTCTCTCCTCAGTCATATCCCCTCAACCCCTGTAGTCAAGCAGTTGCTTTTCATCGGTGTTTTTACTCCCACAGTTTGTCCTCTGCTTGTGGATAGTGTTTTTCTCCTAGATCCCTGCAGATTGTTTGGGGACATTACACCGCCACTAATGGAGAAGTCCATTACGTTCGATTATACAGGTATTTATTGACTTATGCTGTAGATAGCTTTATTCATGCTTGTTGTATGTCCTGTTAAACTTGGGCTCATGGCCCCAAAGAAGAAGACACCCTCACGCCACAACTTTGCAAAGATTCAAAGTCTATGAATGAGGAGCGTTGTATGTGTATGTGTGTGAACAATATATATGTGAGGCTTTTGTCCTCTTCCTCTTTTTGTTTTGAACCCTTACCTTCCATCTTGGAATCAATACTGTGTATTAGTTCTAAAACAGAAGAGTGGTAAGGGCTAGGCAGTGGGGGTCAAGTCACTTGCCCAGAGTCACACAGCTGAGAAGTGTCTGAGGCCAGATTTGAATCTAGAAACTCCCATCTCTAGGCCTGGCTCTCTATCCACTGAGCCACCCAGCTGCCCCCTGTGCCTCTTTTTCTTTAAAGAAAAAGTTGTAATTTGGAATGGCCCTCTGGGAGGGAGAGAGCAAGGGGTCCTGGGAGGAAATTTAATTTAAAAAATTATATCAACTTAAAAACTATGTTCAGTAGGATTGGGGATTGCTTATTGCTTGTATTCCACAGTACCTAGCCCAGTGATTGGCATATAGTAGATGTTTAATAACTTATTCATTGATTGATGAGGATACGACTCCTTATCCCCCTTTCCTTCCTACCACCCTCCAAAACTGAAAAACAAAACCCTTGGAAGAAATACCCATGTCACTAGCGACATCAAAGAACAGAGCTGTGAGATCAGTCTGTTACAGAGAAAATTCTTGCCCAACTACAGTTTGGACCATATGGTCGCCAACTTTATAATTCTTTGATTTTGTGGAATACTTGGAAAGCCAGTGTGTCCCCCTCTTATGCCTTCAGTCAATCCTCACACGGCATGGTCTCTAGCATCAAATCAAGCACTGGTCTTTCTCTTCTGTCTGTCTCCAGCTTATGTTCTCCCTAAAATGTGGTGGTCAGAATGATGACGATGAAGGCAATGATGGGAATATAACCAGGGCACCTTCCGTGCCCTTTTCTCTCTTTGAATCATTGTTTTCCAATGAGACTAAGGTGATTCTTAAGAGAGAAAGAGAGGTGGGGAGGGCAGCCAGGGGGAGGGACTGATAGATCAGTTTCTAAGGCCCCTGGCACATAAAAGGACCCTTCCCCTCTTAGCGGATGTCTCATTAAACCCTCGCTGACATAAGCCCATGAGTGGAAACAAGATGGCATGATTGTCTGTGACATCCTCGTTGCTTTCTGATGACCTTGCCAACTCAAGCTTCCATGAGGGTGGCAGGAGTGCCCAAAGCTGTGGCTGCTGCCCCACTGGATTCTCAAACTACCAGTGACTGAAGCTCCATGGGGAAGTACAGAGCCCACTTACCATGGCTACCCTACAGCAACGGCACCAGGAAAGCCAAACAATCAAGAGCCAACTCTGTAGGATGGCTTGCAGTCATGAGGCAGGGAGGAGATCAAGAGACTTAAAGACAGCATATACTGAGTTGCTGAAACATCCATGTATTATGAACCCTATTGAGCTGGTGAGCTGGAGGGGGGGGGGGGGAAGGAAGAATCCATTCCCTCACTATTCTACCCCTCCCTTTCACTTTGCAATGTTTCCTGTCCTGAGACTGCATGCAGACCCTTTTTCCCTTGTTCCTTTCTAGGAAGCAATAGGTGCAAATGGTCAGATGTCTCTCCTGATCAAACCAAGAGACCTGGGAAAACAGTTGGGAAGAATTTTAGGAGACAAACGGAGGTGAATGTCCTCCTCCTGAGTGCATTAAAATTCATTCCCCATTGCTTTCATTCTATATATAATAAACATTATGATCACAGTTTGCTAAATTTCTGAATCCTGGGAATTTAGGGCTATGATCTGAGATCCAAGGGTTGGCTCCTGAGGTGAGTCCAGACAATAAAATTCTCACCCTGATGTTCTGAGAAATATTCCATTTAGTCTTCCAGATTAAGTTCCAACTGACCAACAAGGATTAATCCAAACAATTTAATGTGTTTGGGTTTAGGTAGCGGGAAGGGGAATAGAAAGCAGAGGAGCAGTCTAAGTGTCTTTAGATTATTACTCAGGTATCCAGGAAATATACCATAGCCTCTTAAGACTGTTCTCTAGAGAAGCATTGCAGTGCAGAGAAAAATGTGCTGGCTAGACTTGAAGTTAAAAGATCTGGGTTCAAATCCTAATTCTGTCATTTGGACAAGTTACCTAACCTCTCTAGGATTTGAATTCAATAGCCTCTAATGCCTCTTCCACCTCTAAATCTATGATCTCATCATTATATGGCCAAAGGAAACCAACAAAGCTGAGCTGGTGACTCCAACTGTATTCACTAGGTCTGTGTTGGTGAACCTATGGCAAGCGTGCCAGAGGGGGCTATTCCCCTCCCCCTCTCCATGAGTGCCTGAGGACATTTCTCCCATCACCCACCCTTTAGCCCAGAAGCCCAATGGGAATGCTTCCTCCCTTCCCTGTCTGGGGTAAGGCAGGGGGCTCACATGTGGCATAAGGGTTGCAGTTTGGGCACTCGGTCTCTAAAAGGTTTGCCATCTCCATTAGGTGGATTTTTCATAGACTTACATACAGCCTTTCTGTGGGCTTAAAGAAAGCAGTCCCACATTGAGAGGGGATACAATGTGTCATAATAGAAATGACTAATATTTCTATAGTAAACCGTAAAATGTTTTGAGCGTTACAAAGTATTTTCCTTGCAACAACCCTGTAAGGTGATGAAATTTACTAAATAATAAATAAATGAATAAAAATTAATAAATTGCTGTGTGTACTTCTGGACTTTATTAGCAGAGTTCAAAGTCTGGCAGTTCCTCTCAGGCTGGAAAGACTTTGAACAATGCTTCAGTCACACACTGTACTGTATTTGCTATTTGATGGCCAACCTTGTTAAAAGTTGAAAAGTTCATTGCCAACAGGTTACCTTATTAACCTTTTATTTAGGGTTCTGGTGTTAACAATAATGGGGCAGGTAGGTAGCACAGAGGATAGATTGCTGGCCCTGGAGTTAAGAAGACCTGAGTTCAAATCCAGTCTCAGAAGCTTATTAGCTTTGTGATTCCTGGGCAAGTCACTTCACCCTATTTGCCTCAGTTTCCTCATCTATCAAATGAGATGAAGAAGGAAATGGCAAACCACTCCAGTATCTTTGCCAAGAAAACTGTGAACCTTAAAAATTCTCAGACCCAGAGTCACAAAGACTCAGACACAACTAAACAGCAACTTTAATGCTACCAGCATAGGGGTGTGTGTGTGTGTGTGTGTGTGTGTGTGTGTGTGTGTGTGTGTGTGTGTGTGTGTGGTTTAGGTTAGATTTCTCAACAGTCCCACAAGAAGATTAATATTTAAACCACAAAAGAATTTATTAGAGAACCAAAAAGATGCCTAGAGAGGTTGTTGTAGGCTTACATACTGATGCAGATGTGAATATACCTCTCACATTCGGATCCATACAGATAACGGAGCACTGGAGAGAGTATCAGTGCTTACATTCAGGTCATTTCCAACATGAAGATCTTGCAATTCCTTTAACAAAGAATGACCCCTTAGCCAGCTTCCTAAGCTAAAAGACTCTCAGACCCTCACATTTATAACTAAACTTTCTTTGAGGTGCCACTTTGCACCCATCAGATTGGCAGAAATAATTAAAAGCAAGTCTATGTGTTAGTGGAAACATTAGAGACTTTGGGGAAAGTAGTCTAATGGGGGCAGCTAGGTGACTCACTGACTTGAGAAGCCTCAGGAAGCCCTGACCCTCCCTTTTGCAGGGAAATATAACCTCCTTCTGATTGGCCTGACAGTTCACACTTTGGAGCCTCCTTTGCAGTCCCAGTTGTTGGATATTTCAGGGAAAAGGAGGTGGACTTGAAGATCTCCATTCTTCCTCCATCATAAAAGAAAGGACAACGCACTCTTCAAGTGGATGAAAGCTCATCCTGTGACCTACCAGTCCTTAGGGACAGTGTTCTTGTTTACAGATATATAAGGAGCTGCTCTCTACCCTGCTACTAACAAAAGACGAAAGGATCCAGCCAGTGAGCGGCATGGAGGACTGGAAGTAATTACTTTTATCTTGGAAGCAGGCTGACCTTCAAAACCCGAAGTTAAAGAAGGTTTCATGTAGAAATGTTACTATTAAATAAAACAAGTCGACATTAATTTCCCTCACATTTATAACTAAACTTTCTTTGAAGTACTACTTTGTACCCATCATAATGGCAAAAATAATTAAAAGTAATAAAAAATATTTACAGGGTTATGAAGAAAAAGATACAAGTGTGTTACTGGTAGAAGTGGAAACCATTGGAATCTTTTTTGGAAAGTAATCTACCAGGGGCAGCTGGGTGACTCAGTCGATTGAGAGTCAGGAGGTCTGTGTGACCCTGGGCAAGTCACTTGACCCCCACTGCCTAGTCCTTACTGCTCTTCTGCCTTAGAACCAATACACAGTATTGATTCCAAGACGGAAGATAAGGGTTTTTTTAAAGTAATCTAGCAATTCTCTGCAAATGGCTTAAAAATAAATCATATCTTTTGATTAATGATGATTAAATAATTTATGATATTATGTCATGGAATAATATTGTAACAAGGCATGCACAGGGTTGCCCTGCTTGCTTGCAGTTGATTAGGTGTACCAACATAGCACATAAGCTTTTTGAGGGTGGAAAGAAAGAAAGAAAGAAAGAAAGAAAGAAAGAAAGAAAGAAAGAAAGAAAGAAAGAAAGAAAGAAAGAAAGAAAGAAAGAAAGAAAGAAAGAAAGAAAGAAAGAAAGAAAGAAAGAAAGAAAGAAAGAAAGAAAGAAAGAAAGAAAGAAAGAAAGAAAGAAAGAAAGAAAGAAAGAAAGAAAGAAAGAAAGAAAGAAAGAAAGAAAGAAAGAAAGAAAGAAAGAAAGAAAGAAAGAAAGAAAGAAAAACTAGTCTCGGTCTGGTAAATGAATCTAATCTCTGGGCTGGCTTTTCAATGGACATATACCATGAGGAAGAAAGTACAGAACCAGGGTGAAACAATAAGTATGTATTCATCAGTCCTGGCAAATGATTTTTATTTTGGTGATTTTACTCAACCTTCCAGCAGATTATAACAATAGTTACTACTTCTATTTTAAGTGTATTTATCCTTCTCTGACAGTGTATACTTTTGACACCCTTTTATGTTAAGCATTTGTTTTGTGTGTAGGAAATAAATACCTGCTCTCTATCTCATTGACATTGTACCATGTACCACAGTACCTCTCTAGACTCTGGGAAGACCATGGACATGAGATAAAACCTAAGCTTTAAGTACATCTTTCCCAACATACCAGGGTGTGAGTTTAATGAACACAAGAATTTGAAAAAAAAAAAAAGAGCCTGACTGCAATACCACTACTAGGTTTGTATCCCAAAGAGACCGAGAAGAAGGAAGAAAGATATCTATGTACACAAAGATTTATTCTAATTTATTCTAATCCTTTCTGTGGTAACAAAAAAGTGGAAATCGAGGAGATGCCCATCAACTGGGGAATGGTTGAACACATTGTGCTTCGAGGATTGTGATGGAATATGTCGTGCCTTAGGAAATGATGAGCAGGATGATTTCCGAAACATCTGGAAAGATTTACATGAGCTGATTTAGAGTGAAGTGAGTAGGCCCAGGAGAAGATGTACACAGTAACAGCAATACTGTACAATGATCAACTGTGAATGACCTAGTTATTCTTGGTAATTTAGAGATCCACAACACATCCAGAGACTCAGGATGAAAAATGCCATCCACCTCCAGAGAAAAAACTGATAAAAAGCTACTCAGAACATACTACATTTCATTTTCTCTTTTTTGGTTTGAAATCTAAACTGATATGGAAAAATGTTTTGCAAGATTGTACATATAAAATGATATCACATTGCTTACTATTTCAGGGAAGGGAGAAGGTAGAAAGGGTTGGGGGGAGAGAGAATTAGGAACTCAAAAAATGTTAAATGAATGTTAAAAACTGTTTTTACATGTAATTGGGGGGGATTACATTTTTTAAATGAGTGTTATAAATGTTATTATAAATGTTGTTGACTGACTTCTAGATGGTTAGGCTTTCCCAAAATCGAACACAGAGCCACAGCAGATGGGCTATTGAGGCAAAGGGTATAGAGACAACCCCACTTAGCTCAGATACAGTTCTAATGCTAGATTCTAATGCAATTAGGATTGATGAGAAAGATTAAAAAATCCATAGAAACTATGAAATTATGCAAAGGGGGAAAAGTAGAATTAGAAGATCAGTAGGCACACCACAAAATGAAGGAAGGAAGGAAGGAAGGAAGGAAGGAAGGAAGGAAGGAAGGAAGGAAGGAAGGAAGGAAGGAAGGAAGGAAGGAAGGAAGGAAGGAAGGAAGGAAGGAAGGAAGGAAGGAAGGAAGGAAGGAAGGAAATTGGCACCCAGTATAAGTGTAATTAGGAAAAACGGAGTTGAATCTGGCTTCAGATACTTACTGGCTATGTGACTCTAGACAAATAATTTACTCAACTCTGTTTGCCTCAGTTCCTTCATCTGTGAAATGAGCTTGAAAAGGAAATGGTAAATCATCCCAATATCTTTGCCAAGAAAGAAGCATCTGATGTGACTGAAAACGACTGAACAATGCTAAGCATGTAGCCCTTTACATACCACCCCCTAACAAAAGTGAAAACAGTCTGTGCCTCTAAGGAACCTCCATTCCAGTGGGAGACTAGGTGGGCAGGGAGGGGTATTTTGATTTGAGAAATTATGGGGGAGTGAGTGGGGTCATAGGGGAAGAGACTGACATACCCTTTCTAGGAGCAACAGCAGAATGGACTTCCCTGTGATTCACAAACTGGGAAGGGGAGTGAGTGGCCAAAACTAAAAGAGCAAAAAGGACAAGGAATAAATAGGAAAAATGAATTCAGATGGCAAGTTGTTAGGGACATTTTATGGGTTGAAATTCATTTATCCCAATGTAAGTCATTATAAAGCATGTCCATTTTGGTTTATAGATGGCTAAAGTGGAGTTCATAATAAATATGAAAATAAAGGCAACTCAATAGCAACATAGAAAATTCAATTCCTGACAAATCTTATTTTTTAATAAATGTCAAACAGCAAATGGCCAAGGAGGAGACAATCTATCGACCAGAAACTTTTTTCCAGGTTCACATTAGGCCAGGAAGGCACTAGACACCACAGCAATGGCAAAGCCTGAGAGGCTGTACTAGCATGGATCCCACATCCCTCCAGTTTTTCTACGAAGATAGGCTGAAAGCCTTTTGCCCAACAGTTTTGCTGAAATCTAGATCCCGGTCTAGAAACTCTGTCTAGAGTAAGAGTTCTTGATCTTTTTTTGATATCAGGGAATCGGTCCTCTGGAACTTAAGCTGGTGAAGCCTATGAACTCCTTCCCAGAATTATGATTTTAAAATGTAGATGATTGCAAAGGGAAGAAAATAATGTTATATCATTTGATAATTAATATCAACCTTTTCCCCATTTTGTCCTCTCTGAGCCTATATTTTTTTTCTGGTCATCTGTAGTTTTTTTTCTTTTCTTTTTTTGGTTACAATGCTCACATCATTTCCTTCCCTCCCCTCCACCCACCCTTCCCGCAGTTTTCCCGCAGACACGCAATTTCACTGGGTATTACTTGTGTCCTTGATCAGAACCTGTTTCCATGTTGGTGTTCGCACTAGGATGTTCATTTAGCGTCTACATCCCCAGCCATGTCCCCGCGACCCATGTACTAAAGCTGTTGTTTTTCTTCAGTGTTTCTACTCCCACTCTCAGCCTCTCTTAAAAAGAGTCCTGTCCTGGTCTGAATGAGGTATGCCTGAGGAAGATTCCTAGCCCTTCCGACTTACATGCACCCCCTTCCTCCCTCCCTTCAGTTTACTCCATAAATAGAGAACCAGTTTGGGCTGGACATTCCCCAGGGGATGACTCTCCAGTCCTAGCTTTCCCTCTCCAAAGTTAGGGATGATTTGCTCCCCAACAGGGAGGCCCCGATGGAGGGTACAATGCTGCTGACTGAGATAGTTTTTATTTTTCTAGCCAAGATTTCTAGAAGCTACTAGATCAAATAATGCAATTAGTACTCCTTAAGCATCAGAGAGGGGTGCAATCAGCTACACAGAAGACCAGCCAATTCAGTTTCAGAACCAGAAAGTAATAGGAAGAGCTGGGATAACTCAACCCACTTCCTCATTAAAATGTCTGCAAATCAAAGTTGTCTTCCCTTTGCCAGGGGAGTTCCAAATGATGTTTTGTCAGGTCAATCATAAGGAAGATTTAAAAGACCCTGTGAAGCCTCCCTCCTGATCTTTGGTCATTGAATGAGGCCATTGACCCAATCTATTGGTTATTGCTAGCCTAACTAATAAACTGATCATGCTCAGGTTCCTTTGTTTTTGGCTGAGACGGCCAACATAATCAGTACAAGTTACAGTTAATAAAATATTATCTTGCCCTACAGAAAACAGTGTGTCAGGCTGCCTTTGTTGCAATTTTACTTGCCTCAAAAGGAAACCAATTATATTGAAATAAAGACATAATTGTTTCCTATCCAAGTTCTGGAATCTCTTGTTTCTCAGGGTGAGAGCATTCCCCTGATCAACAGGTCTAGTCACCCTGTCACCAAAGGAAATGACTTTAGGCTCTCGAGCTCCTAAGATCCAACCATCCACCTTTTTCTCTCTGACTTTTTTTGTCTTCATAACCAGATGACCTCATGGTTAGATATTTTAATTCTCAACTATGAGATTTTATCCCTGGTTAACTCTCATTATCTGTGTTTTCCTCTGCTCCAGGTCTGTGATGCTGGTCTCTACCACCACAAATTGCCAGAGTATATAGTTGGACCTCACTACTGCAAGACAGCCCTTCAATATAAGCCTAATTGTCTTTCCTTCTTTCTTTCCTTATTTTCTTCTTTCCTTTGTTCTCTCCTTCCTTCCTTCTTTTTTCTTCTTTGCTTCCTTTTGTCCTTCCTCCCTTCTCTCCTCTTTTTCTTCCCTTCTCTTTTTTCTACTTTCTTTCTTTCTTTCCTTCTTCCTTCCTTCCTCCCTCCCTTTCCTTCTTTCCTTCTTTCCTTCTTTCTTTCTTTCTTTCTTTCTTTCTTTCTTTCTTTCTTTCTTTCTTTCTTTCTTTCTTTCTTTCTTTCTCCTTACCTTCTCTGTCTTGGTATCAATTTTTAAGACAAAAGAGTGGCAAGATCCAGGAAATTTGGATTAAGTGACTCATTCAGGTTACCCATCTAGGAAGTATCAGAGGACAGATTTGAACTCAGGAAGATGAATCTTTTCCTGACTCTATCCACTGTGCTACTCAGCTGCCCCAGACTTAACTGATTTCTTATGTCCATCCCTCTAGTAGCTGTTAAAACTTCCTTTCCTCCTCCTAATAACTTACCATATCCCCAATTTCCGTACTTATTGCAGGTGAATTGGGCCCTTCCCATTGTGTAATTAGAATTTTTTCCCCAGAACTCTCTTTTCCAGTTTTCCATTTTCCTTCTCACTTTATGTGCTAACGTAGGGAGGATATATTTTGATATAACCCTGCCCCTCATTCTCTCTGCTCCCAAGAAGGCATTGTGGGGGTTGAGGAGAGAGCTTAGCAATAAAGTTTACTTGTGTGTTTTACTTAGCTTTCTTTGTATTTCTCTTTTTTTATTTCTTCTACTTCAAGTGGTTATTAATGAATCTTATAAAATATGATACTTGGAGTTATTGATATTAATTTAAATATTACATTGTTGGCAACCACAAAGGGATAGAATCCTTGATCTTCCTTTAAGATAGCTTTTGAGTAAAGATAAGTAGATTATTTTGAGAAAACCATGTTTCTCAACTTCTGTGGCCCTTTCTGCCCTCCCCCTCAGTGGAATTCTTTTCAAAGTCTTCCTGGTGCAGGAGACCCAAAGTGGTATCTCTGCCCCCCCTCTTTTGTTTGCAGAACTTAGCCTGGGGGGCTTGCCAAGCCTGGAGCTCCCACCCACCTGCCATGTCTGTTGAGTAAGCTGTTTTCCTGCATGGAGGATGAAGTATAAATCCCCTTTTCTCTCCTGCAACATGAGTCTCAAGCATACAGTAGCTGCTTGAACTTCCAGCTTGCATTTGAGGCAGCTCTTAGAGTACTGTGCACACACTGTGTTCCACCATACCTACAGCCCCAACCCCATTAAGCTTCCAAGCCAATTTTAAAATAACCTGGGGAAGCTTTCATAGCCTCTTTTAGAGCTCAAATTCCAAAAGTCTGTATTCTACACCCATTAAACCCCTTTATTCTCCCAGACCAACTCAGCTAAGCAAATCTGAGGAGTTTTTACCTTCATTGTACCTATAATAGAAAACTCTTGTCTTTTCTTGTTGCCCTTCCTAAATTTAGTCTCAAGCTAAGGCTTTTCACCCCACCCTCCATTCAAAGGCTGATTGGAGCATGGATTGGAGAACACTTCTACCAAATACCTGTTTGCCTATCATTTTGGCACCCCTATCCATGAGAGCTAAGATACAATCATACCAGGGAATGATATTTCCCTTATGCTTCAAAATCTAGTCCTTTTTTCTCTCTCTTTCATAGTATGGCAATTTTCTGTAGTCCTGGCTGCTGATTGGGTAAGTGCATAATTGCTACTACAGGCTTATGGGACACAAATCACTTTAATCAGGCCCTGATCCAAGGACCTGTTACGGGCTTATTCTTCCTTATTTAGAACTTTTACACATGAGACTGATATTTTATGTTTCACCCAGAAGTTACTTTTTTCTCTTTTATTTGTTTTTTTTAATTTTATGTGGTTTTTTTTAAGTTTTCTTTTGACAATTGATTCATATACCTTATAACTCAGCCATGTATCCCAGGGTGGTCCATGTATTGGTCAACACCCTCCTCAAGGGGGATTGTATTATTGCCATAAAATTCTAGATTTATAAAAAATGTTCTTACTCTTAGTCTTGACTGGACTACTTTCTCAAACCCTCATCTTTCTCACCTCAATTTCTCCTGACCATTTTTTAAAAGGAACATGTGCACTTATATTAACCCTTTCCAAATGCAGACACAAATTCAACACAAACAGGAATTCATTTTCAGCATTTTAAAGGTCTTTTGTTCTACATATAAAATGACTATCAAAAATTCACTTACCCTGGCAAAAAGTTTCTCTGTGCTTGACCTATAGAATCCCCTAGGACTTCTAGGTAACAAATAGAGGTGAGAGGGATGAGGATGTCCCTAATCTAAAATGAGGGTTTGAGAAAGTAGTCCAGTCACAAGCTGTGACTCTAAGACATTTAGGGAGATGGAAGACAACAGTTGTTCAAAATCTTCTTCCTTCTTCTTCACAAAATCAGCAAGGTCTCTCAACTTAACCCCAGGAAAAAAAAAACAAAGTTCAAAATCTCTCCTTCAGCGTGGCTTATCTCCTTTCTCAGCTTCAACCTCAGAGAAAAACAAAGTTCAAAGTCTCTCAGTTTCTCCTGACCAGCTGAACTCTCAAATAGGCCACCAACTCAAAAGCCAAGTTTCTCCTTCTTGTCAACTTCAACTGTCCAAAGCCAGAGAACCCCAAAACCAAGTCAGCCCCACCAGGGTCTTTTAGCCAGGTTCAACCCCTCCAGTGAGAATGACTCCAAGTCTGGTCCCCTCCCCTTGGTCAGCTCAATTGCCACTCCTGGGAACATTCCATTTGGAAACTCCTTCTTGATTGACAGGCAGGTCTCCAGTCCTGGTTCCTGCATCTTGGCTTACAAGTCTTCTTCATGCCTTTACTACATCACACAGGAGCCATAGCTACCCCATAATTTGTATCTCTTTTTTTTTCCAAGTTTTCTTTTTAATACTTTTATCTCCTTTCTTAATGCATCCACTAAATAACTATCATCATCTTTCCTTTCATGCCAGTTATACACATATACTGCCACTCTTCTTAATTCATCAAGGTCCATATTCACCCAGTTAGGACAACTGGTTTTAAAATAGTCCTTGACCTTCAACAATTTTTCACAAATTGCCTTCTCAGTTGTCTAATATCCCTTTCTCTGGTCAGATCTAGGTCTATATATCTTCTTTCCAGTTCTACAAGTTGGTTCATGAACTGTGAAGGATTTTCTCCAATCTCTTGTTTTAGTTTCTCAAATTTTGTCCAGGTACCCAGTCTGTCAGAAAACATTCTCATTGAGTTAAGTACTGCCTCCCTAGCTTGACACAATCTGGTGTAGTCTGTTTCATCATTAAAATCCCATTGAGTGTCATTCAGGCCAGTGAACTGCACCCATTCTGCAAACCTCATTAGTAATCCTGATAACCTTACCCTTTTCCCCTTTAGTAAATAATTCATCTAATAAATGTTCGAAATCAATCCAGGTTGGATCAAATTGTATGCAAATTGTCTCCAGCTTTTTAATAACTGCTATGGGCTCCTCCTCAAATGAACAAATGCTATGCTTAAATCCCTCAGTATCCTGAGGGGGTAAATGGTTTTTAATGCCTTATATTCACTAACTGTATTTTATGATTAAAGGTTGGTACTTCCCTTAAGGGGAATAGTTTGAGCTTGTATGTTCTTTCTTTTGGGGTTTGGGTTTAGTTGCCTTGGTGGAAGAATTAGAAATAGTAGGAGAGGCAGTTTGAGTCAAGCAATAAATCATTTCATTTTGGCGAAAAATAGTTTTTGCTATTGTGGAGAAGAGAAAAATTATGAGAAAATGCATGCAAAGGACAGAAGCTGGAAATGGGTTATCTGTCAGTCAAATGAAGATTCCATTTGGAATGTTACCGGGAAAAGCAGTTTGGAGCCAAGCCAACAGTGACTGGTTTGGAGGGTCTTTGGGTTTTCTGGCTGACCTGTTAGCCTGTTAGGCAATGATAGCATCACAATTCATAGATGTGCACCATTGAACCCAGTGACTCTTTGACCCAGTGACCATTGACCCATGTTATGCCTCTTGCTTTGTTCAATATAAGAACTAGACCTAGGACTAACTTGCATATATCACCATTTGAAATGCTATATGGTTAGCCACTTTGGCATGGTAGGACAGTAAAGCCACCATACTTGTCAATGCTAAAAGGGGAATATGTACTTCATGAATATTTAAAACAGATATAATGTAGAATAAAGGAACTAAGGAAACTGGGTTTACTTGTGCAAAGAATATCACTAGATTTTTCATTGCATAAGATAAAACCAGGAGATAATGTATATGTCAAGAACTTTAATAGAGAATCTCCTACAGAACCAAGATGGATCAGATCAACAACGGTCATGATGACAACCCCAACATCTATAAAGGTTAATCAAAGAGATCCATGGTTCCATGCTTCACATGTGAAATTACATCACATCCATAATGTTGAGTAGCCCTAGGAAACTATTCAACAATAAATAAGTCATTATTGAAAACAAAGGAAAACACCCACAAGACTACAGTATCAACAGAAATTACAGACAAGAGCATTGTACATGTTAAAATGATGACAGGAAAGCACCCCTGAAGCAAATAACACAGTTCCAGAAAGAAATACAGCCAGTAACACAGACAAAAGGAAAACATGCATTTAAAAATTTAACTCCAAAGAAAAGTCTCTACATATTCTATACAAACTCTCTGCCAACCATAGTAACAGAAAAGAAATGATGTTATCTCAAATGAAAATGTTACTCCTGACCAAATGAAATACATTATATCTAAATTCTATCTCCAAGACATAGCTAAAGAAAACATACAATAAACCTCCTTGTGAAAAATGCAAACATCAAAAAGATAAGAAAAAACTTCAATTTTATATTCTTGACAAAATTCTAAGAACTTATGCACAATACTATACTGCTTACACCCACCCATGAAGATGAACACATGTAATGCTTACTTCCACACATGAAGAATAAGTGATGAATTCTGACAAGCATTCATGAAGTACTCATAGCTTACTTCCATGCACAATGAAAATTTCAATCTTACATACATGCACATGTAAAAACCTTACACGCATACATGTTCCTGATTGTTCCAGTATGTTCCTGAATTGAAGAACACAGGACTACAATCAAGAGAGACAGCAGACAAGAGTGGCATGCTGACCAGATGACAAAGGACACACAGAGTTTCTACAATCAACATCAAAGGACATGGAAGGACTTTGAAAGTTTGGACTTGTGATCACAAGGTTATGTAAGAATATGACGTACATGTTAACATCACATATACATACACATGCTACACTGAAATATAATGTAGGAAGATATCTCATGGAATGGGTAAGGATACAACACATGCATAGTTGCAAAACAAAAGTCACACTGATATAAATTTCTGTGGAAAATTCAAACAGACAAGTTTGCACAGAAATCAAGAACAATGTATATGGATGTACATATGAAAATCTGTAATAATACAACTTATGTATACATGTAGCAACCAATGTACTAACAAGCTAACTATATTAGAATAATTTATTAATGTTCTAATGACTAACAATAGGGACAGCTTAGAGAATTTGTTCAAAGTCTTAGGGAAGTAGGGACAGACATAAAAAACTACTTAAGTATAGGAGTTAGAGTACATTATAATTGTTGGTTAGTAATTGTTGGTAATAAAAATTTTTACTTAGTTGAATTATAGACATTAGGAGATAAGACAGTTACATATTCAAAATGCTATTGAAATTGTTGGAATTGTTTAAAATTGTTATGTGAGTTATTGTGTCAAAACCATGTTTAAGCCATTTTCCTATAACCAAAGTTAGCATAGAACTAGATAGACAGAATAGCTAAGATAAGATTAGGATCTGTGACTTTGGGGGGATAAAGGAATATTTGATATAGTATAGGGTTAAGAATTAGATAGCTAGATATATAACTAAAAGGTAAGTATCAATAAAAAATGCAGGGTACTTAAAAAAAAGACAAAAAGAGAGGAATGTGGAAAAGAGAGAAATTATAAGAAAATGCATGCAAAGGATAGAAGCTGGAGATGGGTCATCTGTCAGTCAAATGAAGATTCCATTTGGAATGTTACTGGGAAAAGCAGTTTGGAGCCAAGCCAACAGGGACTGGTTTGGAGGGTCTTTGGGCTTTGGGCTGACCTGAAGGAGGAAACTGGTTTTATCTCTGAGACTTGGGATAATCAAGTTGGAGGTGACCTGGTGTGAATTTCAAAACTACTCAACCCTGTTCAAACCATTCTTTAGAGGATGGGATTTGGCTATTTCCTGATCAATAACAATGGAGATACTTGGAATGACAGAATCAGGTCTTGGAAACTACAATCTCCACCGTACTCAAGGTAACAGGATTTAGGAAGGGCTGCAGCAAAGCTCAAGATTTAATTATTTGAGAATATGGCCTTCAACAGACATGTGCAAAGGGGACAGACCTCTGGGCGGTCCTGGGTGAAGCTAGAGCCACCATTGGCACATGTGAGACACAGGAAGGGAGGTAGAGGAGAGCTGAGGAGGCTGGGACTTCCTGTGTGGAGGGAGAGTGAGGTGGTTGGAGGCTGGTTGCTTGGAGTGGAGGCCCTGAGACTGTTTCTCCATTTTGGTCACGTGAGTGATAGGGACTAATCTCTTTTCTTTGCCTTGGATATCCAAGGCCTTGGGCCTTTGGCCCAACCTAAGCAGAGGGGATATTTAAGCCCTATTCCCTTCTCTCCCCTTTCTCTCTCTCTCTTTCTCTCTCTCTCTCTCTCTCTCTCTCTCTCTCTCTCTCTCTCTCTAATACTTTTCTTCCTCCTGTTAGTAATTAAAAACTCCATAAAAGGTTGACTGCTGACTTGAGTTTTCATTTAGGAATTACATAGCTGAATTCCTTGGCGACCTTAAATTAATATATATCAGTCTTTTAAAGTGATTTCCATATCACACTGGCTGATTTGAAGGCAGAAGAAGAAGGACAATAGTCCACATCTCTTTCTCTCTGACTGGCTCTGTTTCATGCCAGTGACTGAATTGCCATTTCTCTCAATATCCTCCAACATAAGACTCACTGTAGAGAATAGGGATATCCCATTCCTCTTACCTTATCCTCTATCTTTCCTGTTTTCCCCAAATAAACCCCTTTTTTGACAAAGAAGATTAAGAACTATTTCACTGAAACCTCACAGCTCACACAGTGACTTGAGGGAGACTGAAGAAGGGGGGAGGGGAGGCTGGAAGGGTTCTGAAGAGGGAGGTACAAAAGGAAGGTTAGGCAAAAAGGAGATAATTACCTGATCCATTAGTTATCTAGTATCCATCAAATACACCCTCAAAATATCATCTAGTACACTATCTGAGATACTCTTTTCAAGGTGAGAAACTTGAGATAGTTTCATTTTGTTGGACAATGGTTTCAGTCAATTGAGAAATGCAATATTCCAGATATGCAGCTCTAGTTTCCATAAATCTCTCTTTTATCTGTTTCCTTTACTTAATGATAATTAAACTAAATACTTGATACAGTTGGTGTCCTTGAAATAATCCGGACAACACAAATACTCCAAAAACCAGTAAGAACTGTAGAATATCTAAAACTGTGAGCTGTAATATCTCATTAAAGTTCCCCGGTAGTGGGAGTTGTCTGAGGTAGAGTGGAACCTCCTCCTGCACTAACTGCACTAACTGCATGATCTCTAGCACCACAGATGCACTTCTATCTCTTTGCTTAGTATTCAAAAGAACAGAAAATTAGCAGATGTCAGACTCCAACCTGGCTCACCAGGCGGTGAAAGGTTAAATTTGGGGTAGGGGGTTGACAAAAATACATAGAGCAGTTTGGTAAAACAGAAAACACTTAGTTTATTTTGAGAAGAAGCTTGGATAAGAAATAGGAGGGAGGAAAGTGAGACAATATATTACTCTAATTTTATAACTATACCTAAAACCCCAATCCTGACTACAATTTCTAAAAAGCCCTAATCGAACTGCCTTTGAGGGCAGGTTCTTCTGCCTGGGCCAGGCCCAGCCTAAATGCCTACACTGTCTATTTAAGAATGTATTCACTATCTAACTACCTATCTAACCTAATCAATACACATTAATCAAACTCCAACTGCCTTAAGTCTGATTTCTCTACTCCAACTGCCAGTCTGACTGAGACAAAGATAGGTGGAGCTCCTGCTCTCTAGGAAACTCCAGAGCCAAAAGCCTCCTTCCAACTGCTCTTTCCCTTATATAGTTACTCCGTCTTGTCTCCTAGACAATGGAATCTTCAGATCTCTTACAGGGAAGCCTGTCAGTTAAGAGGCTCTTACTGAGAACTTCTGCTCTTAAAGAGACAGAGTGAGATTAAGAAACTCCTTTTAACACAAGTGAGAGAAAGAAGAGAGAAAAGAGAAGAAGATCCAGTACAAAACCTTGGGTTAAGCCTACAGTTAAGAAGCATGATCTGAACAATGATACAGCAAAACAGAAACCAAGAAGCAAATGTCACAGAGGTGACAAGAAAAGGGAGGGAGGAAGAGGGAATAAACATTTTATTGGGCATCTACCACATGGTGGGCATTATGCTGATGTTTTACAAATAAGATTCATTTAATCCAGCAATCTTGGAAAGTAGGTACCATTATTATTCTCATTTTATAGTTGAGGAAACTGAGAGCAGACAGAAATGAAGTGATTTGCCCAGGATCTGAGAATCAGTAAGCTTCCGAGGTCAGATTTGAGCATCTTCCTGATTCCAGCCCTTTGTCTTCTTCACCCCCTAGCTCAGGGCTAGGGCCCCAAACTAAGGCCTGTGGGCCACATGAGGCCCCCTGAGGCCATTTATCCAGCTCCCACCACACTTCCAGAAGGGGCACCTCTTTCATTGGTTGTCAGTGAGAGGAACACTATATGTGACGGCTTCACAAAGCAGAGTCGCTCACATACAGCACTACTTCTGGTGACATAATTCTTTGCGTGGCACCTTGTTCTGAGAGTAACTGAATGAGAATGAGGCATCTCACAAAGGATTATGAGGCTGCACAATGGAAGACGTCAGCATGGTGAGCGGCGATCTGGGGGAGGGGATTCTGCACTGTGTGTATTGTTGCCGGGTATAGAGGTGGCAGTGATGGGCCTGTGCAAGGTGGGACAGGCCCATCCCAGCTGGCGCTGCAGCCTCCGCTATCCCAGACAGCGGTATACAGATTTGTTCATAGTTTCTTTTTATAGTCTGGCCCTCCAACAGTCTGAGGGACAGTGAACTGGCTCCCGTGTAAAAAGTTTGGGGACCTGTGCAAAAAGGAACAATAAAGTGGAGGAATTCCATGGAGACTGGAACAAACTCCAGGAAGTGATGCAGAGCAAGAGGAGCAGAACCAGGAGAACCTTGTACACAGAGACTGATACACTGTGGTATAATCGAACGTAATGGACTTCTCCACTGGTGGTAATGCAGTGACCCTGAACAATTTGGAGAGATCTAGGAGAAAAAACACTATCCATAAGCAGAGGACAAACTGTGGGAGTAGAAACACCGAGGAAAAGACACTGCCTGACTACAGCGGTTGAGTGGACATGACAGAGGAGAGACTCTAAATGAACACTCTAATGCAAATACTAACAACATGGCAATGAGGTTCAATCAAGAACACATGTGATACCCAGTGGAATCACATGTCGGCTATGGGGGGGTGGGGGGGAGGAAAAGAAA
Organism: Monodelphis domestica; assembly: GCF_027887165.1. NCBI lineage: Eukaryota > Metazoa > Chordata > Mammalia > Didelphimorphia > Didelphidae > Monodelphis > Monodelphis domestica. The sequence goes on from NC_077231.1 coordinate 6,065,831, forward strand.
ATGATCTTTGTCTTTAATGAATAACGCATGGAAATGATCAAATAAAATATTATTAAAAAAAAGTTTGGGGACCCCTGCCCTAGCTGGTCTCTAAAAACCCAGAGATGGGAAAGTATTCAGGAGGAGGAGAGGGTGATGAAAGAGTTAAATGCTATATAGAGGCTACAGGGCATGGAGAATAATAAAGGGCTCTTCAATTTAGCAACAAGATATTAATCTCTGTAGACTTTGGAAAGGGTAGCTTCTGTGGGTAAATGATGTTTGAAGCCAGATTGCCAAAGATCAGATTCAAATGAAAATTAAGACAAATGGATTCCTAGAAAGGGAAAAGAGATACAGGGCCATAGTTTTAGGGCTTGTAAGGTGTATTGAAGGTTTTTTTTAAGTATGGAGAAATCCTGGGGTAGTTAGGTGGACCTGGATTCAAGAAAGACTCATCTTCCCAAGTTCAAATCTGGTCTAAGGCACTTATAAGCAGTGTGACCTTGGGCAAGTCACTTAACCCTGTGAGCCTCAGTTTCCTCATCTATAAAGTGAGATGGAGAAGGAAATATTAGTATCTTTGCCAAGAAAATCCAAAAATAGGATCATGAAGAACCAAGCAGGAGGGAGAAATCTTGGGCAAGTTTGTGGGCAAGAAAGAAAAAACTAGTAGATGAGGAAAGATGACAAATCAGTGGGAGAGGTCATAGCAGTGAATATTGTGAAATACATAGAACCTTCCTTTCAGTCTTTGACCCCAAACTGTGATTTCATTGGGGGAATGAGGAGTTGCCTTTTCTTTAAAGGGACTCATTCTGCCAGGAGAGATCTTTGGCTGTTCTGAAAATTATAAAAATTATAGCCAAAGATTTGTATTGGAGATGTAGGGAATGAGGAATGAGAGGTCAAAAGACACCCAGCAGAGGACCACATAGCCAGATGTGTCAAAGGCAGGATCTGAACCTGAGGCTTACCTACTCTGAGGCCAGATTATTGCCTTTCAATATATAAAAGATTTGTCAGGCAAGGTTGGATTCAAAAGGAGTAAAAAGAACTGTTGGGAGGTTATTATAATAGCCCAGGTGAGTGGTAAATAGAAAGCAATGAAGAGGGAAGCAACTTTGGGAGGGAGGAGGGAGGAGGGATGATGTGGGAGATGCTGCCAAGTAGAATTAACATCTGCATGGAGAAAGCACCTGTGGGAGCTCATTATTGGTTTTGGATTTGGTAGGCAATGGCATGTGAGAGATGAAAGAGAGAAGAGGTCAGATAGTAAGTTTCTGATTTTTGGTACCCTTGTGAAGAATAGTACCACCTCTAGAAGTACAAATGTGTAAGCCAGGGCAAGCCACCAGCACTCAGAATCCTCTGATGGGAACTGTATTTCATCAAATCCAAGATTTAAATTTTGTTCGAGATAAATCTTCAGAGAAGAAGCTTGCTAACTAACTGAATCCAGAGAATGAACTGTTTGCAGAAATATATCTAAACCTTTTCACTACAGGAAGATCCAGAATGAACCTTGGGGTGTGGTTGATTGAACATTTTTCGAATGTACACTTATGCCAAAGGGGACTGCCCCCTAATTGGTTTTTGTCAATGTGCCCAGCAAAACATTGGTTTGCTGTCTCTCTCTCTCTCTCTCTCTCTCTCTCTCTCTCTCTCTCTCTCTCTCTCTCTCTCCTCTATTTCCCCATATCTACAACTATTATAGTTTTCCTCTTAGTGGGTAAAATTTTTGTATACACTTACAGTTAGAATTTTTGGGGTGCAGTATGCTTATGTTTAGTGATCAATTGGGGAGACTAGTCTCCCAATCATCATCAGGGGGGATTGTGAATTTTAAAAGTCTCCATCTTGGTCTAGCACCCAAAAATTGTGCACACCCACACTACACAGGCATGTGCTAATCAATGACAAATCAGAAATAACTAACTGCCCACCTGGGCTGTCCTAAGCCAAGCTAGAGCCAACCATTGGCACTTTTGAGGCACAGGAAGTGAGGTAGGGAACAGCCTCTGGAATTCACTCACTTCCTGTGGAGAGAGGGAAACGGGAGTTGGTGTTAGAAGCTTGGACTGGGAGGACACCCACAGACAGCTTTCCTTCAGATTGGTCATGTGAGTCAAGGACTGATTCTTTCCACCTTGGCCCTTTGGGCCTAAAACTCCCTCTGCCTTGGTCAGAGGTTGAGTAGCCCCTTTCCCTTTTCTCCTCTCTCCTTCTCTCCCTCTCCTTTCCCTACTCCCATTGTGATTAAACCTCCATAAACTCCATTCTGACTTGAGTGTTTCATTTTAGGAATTTCATAAGTAAATTCCTTGGCGGCCATTGTTCAATATTACAACAATCTTAAAAAGGTGAAATTTTCACCATTACAGAACTTAGTTCAGCCTCTTACCTAGTCCCTGCTAGTTAGACACTGATATGATGAAATTCTGGATCATCCTGAGCTCACTGGGTCCCAGAGCAAAGTGCCTAGAGCTTCTGATGATTATCTAGAGAACAAGAAAGCAATCATCAGTTGTGACAAATAACCCTTAGAGGCACACAGTGCATGCAGTTACTGAGACTCTCTCCTGTTGGGATCTCCAAGACCCTTGGAGGGTATAGAGACAGATCTCCTCTCCCTTCAAGGTCCTTAATTGCACTTTTGACTCAATGAGGGTTGAGAAATCCTGTTTTAGAAGAATGAGGGGTAATGGGTAGGGAGTGGACACCTCTCCAGATGGTTTCTGAGAAGCAGAAGAACTTCCCCTGCAAACAAAGAAGGGGAAAGGTGGAGCAGCTGTTGGAACTAGGAAGATGAACAGAGGATGTCAGCTGACAGGAAAAGAAATCAAGAGGAGGACCAAGGAGAGCTGCCGGCCTCAGAAGAGAAAGAAGTCTCTTTAGGTTTAAGGCAAGTAAGAGAGCATGTGGGTAAACCATAGAGAGTCTGAAGAATCGGAGCACATTAGCTGAGACACTAGACATATGGTAGGGAGATTTGTGGGAGTGGGTAATAGACACTAGAAGGAAACCTGGCTACTAACCTCTAACACTAACTGCCCATTAACCAACCAAGATAGACCTGACCACAGGAACAGACCAAAGAACAGACCCAGACTGCCCAGAACTGCCCAGGGCAGATCTGATCATGGGAATGGGTCAGAGTGCCTTGCATTTACACTCAAATACTAGTTGGCTGAGATTGAATTGAGAGTATTCTTAGGCATACAAACAGGAGAGGAGAGATTTAGGGAGGGGCAATGCTTGTCACAAGGGAGAAATTTTCTGAGACCAAAAATCATTTTTATTACAACAGCTCGCATTCCCACTCTAAGGTTGACACAACAGAAGGATGTCTGTCCACAGAAAAGCACTATGGGAGGGCCTGAGGTCAGCAGGGTGAATTTGAGACCCAGTTAGGCAATACTAGGGAATAGGCCTTTCTAGTAAAAGGCTCAAAATCCCAGAGAAAGCCAAGAGAGGAAGGAGGCAAGGCTTAAAGCCCACAGGGAAAATCTGTCCCCCAAGAACAACACTAACACTAGCTACCATTTATCTAGTTTATACCAACTGTAGACCTGGGGACAGGCCAGATCCCAAGAGTGTGAGCTTAGCAGGTGGTGCCTTGGACCTGAGGCAAGCTGGGGGAGACAGCAAAAATAATGTTGGCCCTAGCTGTGTGACCCTGGGCAAGTCACCTTGCCCCCATTGCCTAGTCCTAACCACTCTTCCGTCTTGGGATCCATACTTACTTGAAACACTAAAGGTAGGGGTTAAAAAGAGTAGTGTTGGTCCCAGGCCCCAGAGGAGCAGGACGCCCCACCAATAGGAATAGCTAGCCAGGGCTCACATGGCCATAGCAGCATCTCCAGCTAGGTCATCCAGGGGAGAACCAGATCATGCTGAAGAAGGACGCTGGGGATTGAATGGTGGGAACAAAAGCAAGAGGGTCACATGTCTCCCCAGGGAGCTGAACAGAGGTGGGGAGGACATTTTGGGAGGTTCCGAGTAGACCAGGCCCAGGACGCTGGGATGATCGTTTTCAGTGGGCATGGAGATGGGGTAGAGGACTGGAGGAGACAACCTCTCCAGCTCTTCCCATCCCTGAGATCCTGCACTGCCGGTTCCCTCCCGGCACCTTCTGGATAGGATTCTGCCAAGTGAGCATGCTGGTGGAGAGTGCGCAGATGCGGAGGGCCTGGAAAGGGGCAGGGGCAGCAGGAGACAGGAGCCTTCTTTTAGAGGGATGAGCCCTAGTAAGGGCTTTGCTCCTTTGGGCTGACCTACAAGCGATGGGGCACTCAGGCCCCAAGCCGGGGAGCAAGTTCTACGCACAAGAGCCCACTCCCAAGGGGCCCTTCGGGGTTTTCTAGAGGGGGCTGCCTGCCCCAGAGTTAAGGAAGGGAATATCCTACGGCACTAGATGCGCCCCACCCCGGGCCTTAGCTCCCGCCTCTTCAGTCGCGGGCACTTCCTGGCATTTTCTGTGGGTAGTTCAGTGTGGGTGGGAAGGAGGATTCGGGTGAGAGGCCCGAGAGGGAACAAACCAGGTCTGGTCCGGCATATGCAGAGGCGGCCTTAAGCCTGGGTAATGGGTGACTAAGGGTGGGGCACAGTGGGACAGAGCCCTGTGGGTCGTGACCTCCCAAGTCCGGTCTCCTGGCAGGACGAGGCCCCCCGGCCCCCCTGCAGAAATGCCCGTGCGCTCCTCCCTCGGTATCCGCCTGGCTCCCCTCCCCGGCTGAAGTTGAGGCCGCCGTCCCCCCTCCCTCCGCCCCTAATGGGCCTCGTCCACCCACCCCCAACAGGCTGCCCCTCCTCTTCCCAACATGCTCTGCTCCCGACTCAGTCACGGAGATATCACGCGGGAGGTTGGGGTGAGAAGGAGGTGGGGTGGGGTGGGGGGGGCCGAGTGAGGCGGAAGTATTTCTGGGAAAGATGTGGTGACAGGGGCCCAGCTCAGCCCAGCTGAGTCTGGTGCGGCCCTAGGAAAGCCCCCTCCCCCTCTTTCTCCGCCTCTCCACTCCCACTCAGCCGGGGTCCTGGCTGGCAGCAGGACAGCTGGCGGCGCTACTCAGCCTCTTGAGCCCGTACTGGTCACTGCCGGCGCGGGACTGCTCCTCGGTCAGTGCGGGCCCCACTGCAAGGCGGGGGGAGGGGGGCAGCCCGGCTGGTCCAGACGGCCTGGACCTCCTCGGTTGCCCCAGAATCCCGCTTCTACTATTCTAACCAGGGATCATCCCGCCTCGGCTGGGGGGAGCAGGGCAGCCCACTGTTGGACAGCTCTCTTCCTTCTCTCCGGGTCCCAAAGTTCTGCTCTCCAGCTGGAGCAGCTCGGGTCTGAACTGTGTCGGCCAAGCCGACTTGGTCAGGGGTCCCACTCCGCTACTTTTCCGTCCCCCTCCCCCCATCCCGACACTGGGCAGATCTCTCTGGGCCGAGAGAATCCCCGAGACCCTTTCCTGCTCAGAGCCAGGGCCCCTGGGACTTCGGTGATCTGCGTTTGGAGGGGGACACCAAAGGCGAGTCAAGGACTCGCCAGGGTCTTCATGGGGCTCTCTGACGGATTTTTCAGACCAGGATCCTGTCAGCAGGCAGAGGGCACAATGGCCATTTCGTGGTCCTTGACCCTGGCCTTCACCACCAGTCTGGCCTTTGCCCGGCCCCCCAACTTCATTCTGATCTTTGCTGACGACTTGGGCTACGGGGACCTGGGCTGCTATGGCCACCCCAGCTCATCCACACCCAACCTCAACCGAATGGCAGCCAAGGGCCTCCGCCTTACTGACTTCTATGTGCCTGTCCCACTGTGCACCCCATCTAGGTGAGGCTGATGAACCTAGAACCCTCTCCTTTGAATCTGATCTTCCCAGCCCCCATTGTTCCACCCCCCATTGATGTCTGGGTGCTTCCCTCCCCAGCCCACCCTCTGCCCCAGCACACACAGCTTTCTCTGGTCCTTTTTCTCTGTGGAGATCTCTCTCCAGAGAGCCTCCAGGGACTCCCTGATCCCTGTCCATTCCTTCTAGGGCAGCACTGCTGACTGGAAGGTACCCTGTCCGCTCAGGGCTCTACCCAGGGGTCCTATACCCTGGCTCCCTGGGTGGGCTTCCCCTGTCTGAGGTGACCATGGCTGAGGTCCTGGCTGAAAGGGGCTACCTCACTGGGATGGCTGGCAAGTGGCATCTGGGGGTGGGGCCCAATGGCTCCTTCTTGCCTCCACACCAAGGATTCCACCGCTTCCTGGGAGTCCCCTACTCCCACGATCAGGTGTGGGGCCAAGGGCTGTGGTCAGTGGGAAGAGAATTCTGTCAAGGGAATGGGAAATCCTAGGGAGGCACCAGATAGAGGCTGAGGACAGTGGACAAAGGACTCAGGGTAGGACTGCAGGGATTGGGGACTGAGTGGGCAGTGGAGCAGGGTTAGGAGTAAGTAAGTGGGCAGGAGCTGGGGACAGTGTGTCGAGGAGCCCACAGTCCTACCCAATCTTCCCCTCAACCCCTTGCCCTGTGCCACCCCAGGGCCCTTGCCAGAACCTGACCTGCTTCCCACCAGCCACCCTCTGCTATGGAGGCTGTGACCAGGGTGTCGTCCCCATCCCCTTGATGGCCAACCTGTCTGTGAAGGAGCAGCCCGCCTGGCTGCCTGGACTGGAGAAACAGTATGTGGCCTTTGCCCAGAACTTCATAGTGGATGCTGCCCGCCAAGGCCAGCCTTTTTTTCTGTACTATGCCTCCCATGTGAGTAATCCCATGGTATCCCAGTCCCTGCCCCTGACTCCCCACTTTTGCCAGGCTCGGAGGAGGGAGGAGGTGGCCCAAATCTTTGCAGGGATGCAGCTGTTTCTTTCCCATGTGTGTTGTAGCTGTGACTGAGTCCTGGTTCTGCCTCCGCCCCCAGCATACCCACTACCCCCAGTTTGGTGAAGAAACCTTTGTGGGACGCTCTGGCCGAGGACCATTTGGGGATGCCTTGATGGAGCTGGACTCAGCTGTGGGGACACTGCTGGATACTGTGGAGAACCTTGGACTAAGCGAAGAAACTCTGGTCTTTTTCACTGCAGATAATGGGTACAGGGGCTGGGAAGGGGGTCAAGTAAGACATTTGCCAGTGTCCAGATTCTCTCTCTTGCTCTTACTGCCCCCTCCATGTTGTCTCTGCCTCTGTAGCCCTGAGACCAAGCGTATGTTCCGGGGTGGCTCCTCTGGCCTTCTCCGGTGTGGAAAGGGGACGACCTACGAGGGTGGCATCCGAGAGCCTGCTTTGGCCTTCTGGCCAGGCCACATCATGCCAGGTTGGTCTCTGAGAAACAAGCCCTTCAAGCTGATGCTTGGGCAGAAATAGCTCAGGCAATAAGGTGTTGAATGGCATGGCTGCCCCTTCTCTGTGAGGAGACTCTCCTGACTCCTCCAGCCTAGTGCCAATCCATTGAGGACTGACCCTTCTAACTCCCAGGGGTCCCTGGGGCCACACAGTCTCACTTAGGACATGATCTAGTCTACCCTGCTTGAAAACCTCCAATAACAGGGAACTCACTACTTCCTGAAGCAGACCACCCCTCAGCCTCCTTAATCTGCCCCTCTCCCTCTCAACCTCTCATATGTCAATAGTTGGCCTATGGGTTGCCTAGCTGTGGGGGAGGTGAGGGAAGGAGGCCCTTCTTCCTGGCTTTTATAGGTGCTGTCAGTCGAAGGATAGGAGACGGTACACATGTCATGTGCCCATTTTACAACTGAGGATCATGAGACTCAGAGAGGGGAGGGACTAGCCTCAGGTCACATGGCTGAAGAGGGCTGAAGCCAGCATTTGACCGGAACCTCTGATTCAAAGGCTCATGCCACCTCTTCATTACCATCCTCCCCTGGCAGCCCCTGTGAGTAGTGCCTCTTGCTAGAGGCTCCCCTGACTGGCTCCTCCACACAGGGGTCTCCCATGAACTAGCCAGCTCCCTGGACCTGCTGCCCACCATGGCTGCTCTGGCTAGTGCCCACCTACCCAACGTCACCCTAGATGGGGTAGATCTGAGCCCCATTCTGCTGGGCACAGGCAAGGTAAGAGTCCTGGGACCCTATAGCCTTCCTCTGTGAGTGGGTGGCTCTGGGCCACACAGACCCTGACCTCTGTCCCACTGTCTCTAGAGCTCAAGGAAGAATCTCTTCTTCTACCCTCCAGTCCCTAGTAAAGCCCAAGGTGTCTTTGCCATCCGGCGGGGGAAGTACAAGGCGCACTTCTTCACCCAGGGTAATCCTAGCCACAGACAACTCCTTGAGAAACCCTCCCCACTCCAACTCTCTACCCTGTTGGGGTCTGTTGCACTCAGGAACAGAGCCACTGATGGGAGTGGAATGCTCGGGTCCCCCATTGCCCCATCTTCCCTGCCCATCCCAGGGGTCCTGTCTTCCCATATCCCTGTTCCTCTCCAGGGCCAGCAGACTACATCCCTTCATCCTTCACTGACATCCCCCTTTGGTTGCCCCCACTCCAGTACCCTATGTGATTCTATCCCCATGCCGCTCCAGGATTTCCTCCTCTTTATTCCTCATCATCCTCATTTATATTCCTCACTATTTAGGTTCTTCACACAGTGACATGGTTGCCGACCCAGCCTGTCATGCCCTCACTCCACTGACTGCGCATGATCCACCGCTTTTGTTTGACCTCGAGACCGACCCTGGAGAGAACTATGAACTTGGGAGCCATGGCCCCAGGGAGGAGATGACAAGAATACAAGAGACCATAAAGGAGATGCAGCTACTCAAGGCCCAGTTTGATGCTGCCATGACTTTTGGAGAAAGCCAGATGGCCCAAGGCACAGACCCAGCTCTGGAACCTTGCTGCCGCTCAGGCTGTTCCCCCAGGCCAGAATGCTGTAACTGTCCTGGCCCTTAATAGGACACCTCCCCCCACGTGATTGTAGGAATGACCTTGTGTCTTTCAGTGTGCCCACAACCCCACTGACCACTAATCCTTCAAACTGCCATTCAAGGACTACTCTCTGACTCTGGGCAGCAGGGGCACATGTCCACCATGTGTCTTCACACAAATCTGGAACTCAGGTTGCTCCACTGGATGCTAAACACATGCCACAATTAGGGGCTCACTGGCCAGTGGCTCAGACATCTCGGTCAGACAGTTCTCTATGCAGCCCATTGAGGTAACATTTTCCACACTCCTCTGGCATCCCTAAGGGTTGGGTTTTCTTCTGAAAGCTCTGGTAGGAAGTTTCCACACCCATCCCTGGATAATTGATGCTGCTTTCCGGTAGGGAATACAAGTCAGACAATTGGGTTCGCTGTCATTCATGGATAGCTGGGAGATTGGATGAAAGCACAATCTCCAGGTCTTCAGTATTTCTTATTACAGTAAAGCCTTTACTAAGATATTAATATGTGTATTAACTTAAGCACGAATTTTGAAAATACCTTTTGGAGCAAGATTTAAATAAATACCAACATCAAAGTATAATTTGATGCCCTTCCCATGTCTTCTTACCTCTTTTAACATTCCTGATGAAAGTTACTGTGCCTGATCACTGTCAAGGAAAGCTGCAGCTGCTGTTCCAGGCACTGCTAAGCCTCTATATGGAATGCCTCCTGTTCTCCCTCAGTAGTTTGGGGAAGAAGATAATGTTATTCCCTAATTGTTTTCCATATTATTCTCTCTTAGAACTTTCAAAACTACTGTATCTACCATACCTTAGCAAAGAGATTTCTTTCTTCCCTATGGATTAACTAGTATAATCCATTCCACCAACCCTCCATTGTTAAAAGATGATTTGTTGTCGTTGTTAGAGCTAAGAGGAGTATGTGGAGGGGCAGCTGGGTAGCTCAGAGATGGGAAGTCTTGGGCTCCAACCTGGCCTCAGACGCTTCCCAGTTAATGCTTAACCCCAGTTGCCTAGCTCTTTTTGCTCTTCTGCCTGGGAATCAATATTTACTATTGATCCCAGGGTGAAAGAGAAGGGTTGTTTTGGGTTGGTTTTTTTAAGTGGTATACCGAGAATGGACATAAATATAATTCCATCTTGTTCTATATTTGCCTTTTTTTACTATGCGTTGCCCTAGCACAAAATGTAGGACCCCTTTGCAACAAGTAGGATTTCTCCATTATCTTGCTTTCTGACTGTAAAGAGAGGACCTGGATAACTTTGGGGCTCCTTCTCTTTATCTTAGCTGATGATGGAATGATGGTACCCTAAGAACAGGTGGGAATTATGAGGCAAATAAGGACATACTAATGGTAAGCATTGTCTCTACATATCCTATGTATTTCCTACATGAGGCAGCTCGGTGTCACAGTGGATAGAGTGCTGGGCCTGGAATCAAATCTCTCCTCAGACTCTCTCTAGTGAATCACTCAACCTCTGTTTGCCTCAGTTTCTTGGACTATAAAATGAAGCTAGTAATAGCAACTACCTCTCGGGATTCTTGTGAGGATCCAATATGATAATATTCCTAAAGTGCTTACCACATTACCTGGCACATAATAAGCACTTTTGAAATGCTTACTTCCTTCCAGCCCACTCCTACACACATGACCAAGAAGAATGCCTCCTCTCTATCATGCTCTTTCAGATAGGTTTGATGAGGGCAAGAGTATAAATACCATCTGCTGAACACAAATCCATCAACTTCCGGTGGTGACTCACTCTGAGGGAATGAATTCCAGTTCTCACCCTTGGTTGTTAATTATGGAAGAAGTGGACAATGGATAACTGGACAATTTTGTCATTCTGGCTTCTCTGCATTTCTTTTTTTTCCCTTCTGGGCATTTGAAAACATGACCTAAAGGGGTGCGAATCCTCAGAGCCCTAGTCCTCATTGTCCCAGCAAAGGAAGAAAACTTCCCTACTTAGCAAGCATTCTTTTTTTTTCAATATTAATTTCATTTTATTGATCGAGAAAAATTTTCCATGGTTACATGATTCATGTTCTTTCCCTCCCCTCCCCCCACCCCTCCCATAGTCAACAAGCAATTCCACTGGGTGTTACGTGTATCACTGATCAAGACCTATTCCATATTATTGATAATTGCACCAGGGTGATAGCTTAGAGTCTACATCCCCAATCATGTCCCCATTGACTCATGTGATCAATCATATGTTTTTCTTCTGAGTTTCTTTTTCCATAGTTCTTCTTTTAAATGTGGATAGTGCTCTTTCTCATAAATCCCTCAGGATTGTCCTGGATCTTGCATTGTTACTAGTAGAGAAGTCCATTACATTTGATTGTACCACAGTGTATCCGTCTCTGTGTATAATGTTTTCCTGGTTCTGCTCCTCTCACTCTGCATCACTTCCTGGAGGTTGTTCCAGTTCACATGGAATTCCTCCACTTTATTATTCCTTTGAGCACAATAATATTCCATCCCCAACAGATACCACAATTTGTTCAGCCATTCCCCAATCAATGGGCATCACCTCATTTTCCAATTTTTTGCCACCACAAAGAGTGCGCTTAGCAAGCATTCTGCAAGTATCAGATGAGTTACCATTCTTTGCTGGGATGCTCATAAGATCATTGACTAATGAGGTTGAGTATTCTCACTTCCACCAAGACTTTTTGGAGAAGGATTTTGTCTTTTCTTCCTCTGTTCCATTTTAACACGTTGGATAAAACCAAACAAGTGTGAACACTTGTATACAGTAACTTTTTTGCAGGAGCCCAGTGAAAGGAAAAGATTCCCAGGTTAGAGTGGGTCCTCTGGGACTCTCATTCCAATAACATAACCCCTAATTAGCACTGCTAAAATGTAGAATGAAGACAGGAGTCAACAGAAGAATTTCAAGAGTCTTTGAATAAGAAGAGAGAAAGGAGGGGGTGATGCAGTGCTAGGTGACTCAGTGGATAGAATACCTAACTTGGAATCAGGAAGACCTGAGTTCAAATCTAGTCTCAGACACTTTAATCTCTGGGTGATGTTTGGTAAATTACTTGAGCTCTGTTTGTCTCATTTTCTTATCAGTAAAGTGGGGATAATAAGCACACCTACTTCCTAGGGTTATTGTGAGACGAAATTGAAAAATCTAGCTATTAATATATGAAAGAAGAAGGGGCTACTTCACCCTAGCTATATTGATTGGAAACTGGTGACCATTCCCATTCTCTGTCTCCAGCTTCTCTCTCTTCCCCCACCCTGTATCCATTCCTGCCTTAACTAGATATAACATGAACTTTGAGTCTATTTTCATTTGCTGAATTCATTTAATAAAATTCCATGCTCTGTTCTTAATTTGTTAGCACAGGTAAATTAAACCTATTCTTTTTCTCTAAAAAAACAGATTTTCTTTTTACTTTTGTGTGGCTCTTGATTAGTGCTTTTCTGCGTTCTTAATTAAAGAGAGAAGGATTAAATACTGGAGATGATTTTGAAACCCAAGACCTAATGAGGGGGAGGAGGCAGCTCCCCGTGCTCTGAAGGATAATAATGAGGATCCCAAGGTATCACCAGTACCAAAGACTTGCAGAGAAAGAAGAGATCAGCTGAAGTGGTTGGCACTTGAGTTGAAGTGGTTCCTACTGAAGGAGGGTAGGGGTGAGCCTCAGGGATACAGCTGGTAGATCTGTTCTCATTCTAGGGTATCTAGGATATGATTGAAAAGACTCCTGAGGCTTGTAACATCAAGACTTTAACCATAAAGAAAATGAGGCCGTGGATTTTTTAAAATTAAGGCATTTTGTTACTGCAGCCTAATATAAGGAGTATTTTTTTTAAACCCTTACCTTCTCCAGAACTGATACTAAGTATCATTTCCAAGGCAGAAAAGCACTAAGTGTTAGGCAGTTGTGGTTAAGTGACTTGCTCAGGGTAACACAGCTAAGAAGTATATGAGGTCAAATTTGAACCCAGTTCCTCTCAACTCCAGACCTGGCTCTCTATCTACTGAGCCACCTCACTTTTAAGCACTTCTGAGCATTAAACTAAATACTTGTGATAGATATCTTCCCTCCTCAAAAAAAAAAAAGGAGGCAGGGGAGTCCCTGCCTTCACTGAGTTTATATGATACTACAGGAAACAAAACACATGCGCATACACATAAATAAATATAGAATCATTAGAGGAGACCAACACTAACAATGGGCATCAAGAAAGTTTTGAAGGAAGTGCAAGACCATTGGAGGAGAAGGTGAGAAGAGAGGATCCAAGACATGAAGAGCAACCTAGACAAAGGAACATGAAATCCTTTCATTCCTGAGTTGGGAGGGCTAAAAGAAGGCTAGAATAGCTACAATCTAACGTACATACAGAAAAATGCCGAACAACAATCCCTAAAAAGCTTGTGCTTTTTCTTTTCTTTTTTGTATTTTTTAATGTGTATTTTATCCCCAAGGCAACAGGGAGCCACTGAACATGCTTGAACTAGGCCGGTGATATGGTTTGGTCAGCCCAGAGAAGACAGACTGAAAAGAGAGAGATTTGAATTAGGGAGACCAAGTAGTCTGAGAGATGAAAACTGCTTGTTTTGGAGGGTTGACAACTGTCTTGATAAGGGAAATGCAGAAGAAGGTGGAAGAGTCTAGAATGGCTCCAAGGTATGAGTCAGAGAGAAAGATGTCAATAGGGAAGATAACTAACTCCTTTTTAGACGTGATGCTCTTGAGATACCTGCAGTACACCTAGAAGAATCTAGAAGAAAGTTGTCCATGTAAGACTGGAGCTCGAGAAAGAGATCCGGTTGGATCTATAGATCTGAATCTCATCTGCATAGAGATCAGTGAATCCTAAGGAAACCCGTTTTCTCATTGTGAGAGAGTATAAAGTAAGAGAAGAGAGCACAAGGACCCAGCAGAGAGCACTGGGCTCTACCATGCCAGAAGAGGGAGAGATTGATGCTGATCCAACAAAAGAGACTAAGAAGTTGTCGGGCAAGTAAGAGAAAAAAACAAGAACTAACACTATCACACTTGAAGGTCAAGGAGGAAGAAAAGGGGTCATGTGAGAAGGAGAAGGCCATTATTTTTAGAGCTGCAAAGTGACCAAAGGAGGGGAAGGACCAACAAAAAGCCATTGGATTTAGAGGCTAAGAGATGACTATTGAATTAGGAGAGTGGTTTGCTGGAGGCGAGTAGTTCAAATAGAAGCCAGACTGTGAGGAGCTGAGAGATGAGAAGGTAGAGAGGGAGCAGAGATAGCAAGTGTATCTCATGATTTCCTCAAAGACAAAATGGAGCTCATTCAGCTAAATGAGGGCATAGTAAGGTAAATTTGGAGCCGATTTAAATCTCCAGATTGAAAGACTAGAGGTTAAGGGGGAGATGGTGATCTAGAGGGATTTCATTAGGTTCTTTTTAGGCAAGTCCCATGAAGCATCTTTGTCTACCACCCAGCTGAAGACTTGGGTGGTGTGCTTATCCACCATGGAGGTGCCAAAAACCTGAGAAGGATAGCTCAGAAAGACGGGCTCTCAAAAGAACTCAGTGTACAGAAGAATGGATCAAATCTAAAATGATTAAATGTAATTACAGCAAGAACTTCTGGGGTATAGAAGCGGCAAGACAGGATTCGACATTTTCTTTATCTCCATCACCCTTCAGACCTCCCTAAAACAGAAATTATGGGCCAAAAAAGAAGCAACTTCAATTGTCTCGGAGGCAAAAGTTACTCGGAGTCCAAAAGACAGCTAAAAGCAAGCAAACGGACAGTCACTGACCCGGAGCTCTCTCAGCACCACTACTGACATAAGAGCCCACCAAAGGACCCAACACAGGCATATGACAAAGCCCAACCCCTCCCTCTTTTCATTGTCTGTGGCGACCTTGGCTCTGGGCTGTGACAGTCTTCTCAAGATGTGACACAGAGCCAGTGCAGTCAGACAACCCTGCAAAGGTGCTGCGGTGGACAACCTTATAGAGGCAGCTGATGAATGACTTGCTGGACCAAAGAGGTGAGGAACAGAGGACACAGGATAGGACTCTAGGACAGGACACCATGTTGGTGAGGGAGGACTGGGTGGCTCTCCACTAAGCCCCAAGGAAAGAGCTCAGCATCTAGCAGGAGCCAGTTCTTGCCACCCAACAGTCACCCAGGACAGAGACTAGTTTAGTGAAGCATACATTATCCAGTACAGGAGGAAGCTCAGATACTTTGAGATCTAGTCCCCAAGGAAACCATCATATCAGAGGGTAGGGAGATAATAAGAAAAAGCCCTGAAATTGCCAAAGATCTCAAGGATAAGAAAGCTCAAAGTCTTGAACATGAACACATAAATCAATAAGGAAAGCATTAACAACAGAAGGAAATATGGAAAACACAAGTTCAAGCATCAATGAATACATACTGCAAAACAAAGGAAAATGGTCCAATACCTGATGAAACAGAAGACTTGTAGAACAGGAGGAAAACATGGAACAACGACATACTCTTTTTTTTCTTAATAACCCTTACCTTCCATCTTAAAATCAACACAATGTATTGGTTCTAAGGCAGAAGAGTAGTAAGGGCTAGACAATGGGGGTTAAGTGACTTACCCAGGGTCACACAGCTAGGAAGTGTCTGAGGCCAGATTTTAACCAGGACCTCCCATCTCTAGGCCTGGCTCTCAATTCCTTGAGCCACCTAGCTACACCCCCAAAACATATCCTTACTGAGTAGTGCAAATTAGGAGAGCCAACTATGAACTACATAGCAAAATATAATGGGAAGAATAGAAAAAAATTGGAGTCTGCAATGGCAAGTGCCACCAAAGAATCCAAAGAAAGAAGAGCAGATTGGCAATGCAAATAAGTGAAAGATAAATTAGAGAAGATAAGCAAAAAAAAAACAACAATATTTACATTAAAAGAAAATATGCTCACTGTGCAAGCAAAATATACTGATCTCAAAGGTGGAAAAACCTCAACATCATGATAAAGGAAAAAATATAAGAGAGCTGCCCAGAACTTCTGAACATAGAAAATGAAATACCAATAAAAAGATTTCACAGATCACCCCCAGCAAAAAAAAAAAAAAACCCAAGACTCCAAATTCTAAAACACACAGTGCCTAAATTCAGAAAGAAGTTATCTAGGCAATCAGGAGAAAGACCTTGGGCGACAAAGGACAGGACATTTAATATATCATACGGCTATTCTGCACCCATCAGAAAACATAGAAGGAAATGCAGTAATATGTTCCAAAGAGCAATGGAGCCCAAGATGCACCACAGGTTGACCTACACTTGAAATCTGAGCTAAACCATACAAGAAAAAAGATGGATATTTCATAACAAAGAGGGGTTTGAAACATTTTTAGAAAGAAGCGAAGAAATGGTTTGCTTCTCAGACACTGAATAATAGAAATGCAGGAGTGAATTAATGCAGCACCTAAGGACAGCAACGGGAATAGAGGGACAGCAGGGAGACCAGTAAGAGACTCCTTTCTAAATTTACCCAAGATTGGAGCAAAGGCCGAAATGTAGCAGATGTAAGAGTTTACGAGGCAGGACTGGGTCATGGTGGTGAGTCACTGTTTTCCTGAGGCTCTCTTACAACATGAGAGGGCACATGAAAGAGAAGTAAGGAGAGCAGGGGGATAGATAGGAATGTATGATGTGTTGGGGTCAAAGAAGGTCTTACAATGTGGGGATGGTGTCCCCTGTGGCCTCAGAAACAGAAGAGCCTACATGGAAATAGGTGAGGAGGAGGTGGGGTGGATTGAAAAGGCCAGGAAGGAAGGACATAGTGATACCATATCCACCCGTTTTTCTTATGAGAGTGGAAATGTCACAGCTTAACAAAATTGACTTCTAGATAAGGCTGATTCTAATAAAGACATATTGATGTTTGCAAATATAATGTACCCTTCAAGACAATAATCATAATTACATTTTGGATAGTAATAACCTTTTGTGCTGCCATTGGACAGCAGTCATTGTGGTGTCATAACATTCACAATTGTACCCTTTGATATTTGATCAAATTTGGCTAGCATGGAACAATGCCAATAAAGTAATTGTGAATCACACATTGTACCACTACCATTCAAAATTTTCAGTCTTGTAATAAAGTTAGATCTTATAACAAATACCCATATATTCATAGAACAGAATATCTGTCAGTGACTTAACAATATTCTTCTGCTTGTAAATTGCTTTTCATACAACTACATTTGTGTGGATAGCGTGTTAAACCTGCCTATAAGGCCATGTTATTGCCTTTGCAGTGCATGTGCTTTGTTTCTGGTGTCCTGTGCCAGCCACCTCTGCAATCTGTCCTTCTTCTGGGCAGATTTCCTTGCCATCAGGTGCTCTTGGTCATTCTCCATGGACTTCACGTGTCTGAGAAAATAGACAGAGAATCTCGACCCCAAATGAAAGCCTCGTTGGGTCTTATAGAGTTAGAAAGTGACAGCACATATATACCTTCAGTGTTTGAACCTTGGGGCTCATAAATGCCTTTGAGCTCTATTTACCATAGCTTGCATTTAAGCCATGAGCTATCCAATTCAGCCCATGCATTGCTGTTAAAATCACTGCTATCCCAAGCTGTTTGGAATAGACAACTGTGCACAATTATTTACAAGATCTGTAATCACTTTGCTCACTTCTTCATTTGAGCTTGAACCCATAAACCAGGAGGGTAAGTACCTCCTATCATTTCTCACAGTTCAACCTCTATGCCAGGAACATGTTGAAATGCATCCTTTGCTCCAAATGGGTAGTGGATATTTTACAGAGGTGAAAAGAATCCACAACATTTTGCAGTGGAAAGCAATATCACTTGCTTGTACAGGATATAGATGTACAATAGATTTGGCCCTCTGCTAGAGCAGAGAATGCTAGCAGGTATCTGTTCAAAGGAATCAGTTTTACAGCTATTTGTGTGTGCCTTTGCAAACCAGCATGCATAGATGCTTAAACATTTGCCTTTTCAAACCCATAATCATAAAACCATCATACCATAAATCACGTATGATTTCACCCATTTGTGCTGTGATCTTAAGCATTTGTCTGTCTGCACACAATTTTTGCTTTTTGAAAAAATTCATATTGTGCAATCATTACAATTATAGTATTGTCTTATGCTGTAAAAGTATGCACAGCATTATCAAACAGTTGCACAGGAGTTATTATTTCTGAACTATTACAGTTAACTTCATAACTGAAAAGATCTTGATACTGTGACTAGAGGTATTAATTTTATCTACCAACTTTTCAAAATTTCACTGCAAAAATAGATCATATTGTGCAAGTAACATTTGAATTTGCATTATTATCATAGGTCTCATTTCAAAATCATGATCAGCTACAATATCTGTAATTTGAGTAAATGGCAGTATTGCCCTCTTTCAAATCATTAATACATCACTGTACTGATTAACAAATTACTTGATAACTAATAATTAACTACTGGTAAACAGATTGAATCCTTCTAACCATGCTTTCACTCTGCTGAGCGTGTGTCTTAGTTGTCCATAGTTGAAGCTATTCTAGTTATAAATCCTTTGCTTTCTGGATACAGATGCATTAATATGCCTCACAAAAAGTTTTTGAACTGCATACAGGTTGTTTGAATAATCTCTGCCCAATTTTTACTTTGTTGCTCTTATGTCCTGCTTAGGAAAGTGCTAATAATTCCTCCATAGTTAAAATTAGAAAGCATTAGAAATTCCTTTAAATCATATTCCAATTTATGCTTGTCATATCTTAGTATTAAATTTTCCTTCTGGCTAATCACAGTGTTTGTGATAAAAACTCGGAACCTCAGTCACCCTGATGCTGCCTCTCTAGGTGGCTTCAGGTAAGCCACGTGGCTGAGAGAAAAAAAATCCATGCAGCTTTATATCTGAGCCCAAACCTTAAAAATTTCTGTGTGCACCTTAATTACCTCGTGATTTATACCAAAATTTCATTGTGGATAAAGCATCTCTTGTCCTGATATTCTGCGGCATATGACAAAAGTCAGAAAAAGATTTTTATCTTTTTAACTTTCTCTCTCAAGAAATATAAGCAGACATTCCTTTATAATTTTGCCTTGTCCAACCCAAATTAGAACAACTTAAATTCTTAAATTTCACTTCACTGTAGTTTCATCTCATTGCAACCATCCTGGTAAAGTCAGATATTTCCTTCAACAAAAGCCTGCCTTCACCTGGCTGGACCTCAAACAAAGGACTTCCTAGGATCCTTTTGATATGCTAAAAGAGTGTAGAGGCTTGCTTTTAAAAAAAATCTTCTGCTGTTTGGCTAAAGAATCACAAAATATCTTTTCAAACTAGGCTTTTTAAAAGTAACTCAGGATTATTACCTTGATTTTTTTTTAATTACCTTAATTTTGCTGAGACCTGTGGTTTTATTAGAAAAAGTTTTTAGAAATTATCTCTGTTGCCAATTGATTCTGATACTAAAAGTGCCCTGCTTTGTTTGAGTCAAAGCAACCACTTCCTGCTAAGCCTTTCAAATGCATCTGAGGCAGACAGCTTCTGAAAAGGCACAGGAATTTTCTTGTGAAGATTAGCTTGCTCCCTGCATAACTTTTGAAATAAACAGTGTTTAAGAACTCTTTTGCAATAAACTTATTTTTGCAGCAGCTTCTGCCTTGCTAGGTTTTTTCTAGCCTTTCACACTTTGGCTAAAAGAACTCGATTAACATACTGCCCCTTCTGCATTTGCATAGAAGCCTGGCTCTCCGAGCTTTTGTCTTAGGACCTGGTAAATTTGACTTTGCACTTTCCTAATGAAATCTTAACTCCTGCTTTTTCTTTTCCTACCTGCTCTGTTTGAAATTCACTATGCTAAAGTAATTCTGGTACAAATAAGCTTTGTGGTCAACTGCCTGTTTTAGATAGAGGAAATTTCCAAGTTACAGAAATCCTGTCGGTGAGCGGTTGGGGGTGGGGTTACAGCCTTCCCGGCTTCAGAAGTCCTTCGCTAAAGGCAGACCCAGCCGCTAGCTACCAATCGCTGTGGTGAGGTTTCCCTGGGTTAGATTCTCCCACTCCTCCCCCACCTCAGACTTTGCCTCAGGATTTTTGTATTTGTTTAAAAGTCTGGATCTTCCAGTTTAACCTCAGGAGATCCAGGTGGGGGGAGAGGTGGTCACGGCATAGCATTGTACCAGTGGCCCGGTGGTGGGGGAGGGGAATGGCACTCCCCCGCAGAGATAGTTTAAAAAGGAGAGGAAATCTCTGAGCATTTAAATCGGTTTCTCCTGGAGCTCTGGCCAGCTCCTATCTGTCCCTGCTTTCAACCCACGCTGAAGCCTGGGAAGTGCTTGTTTCTACAGCCTGTTGCTGTGTTTCCTGGGTTCGCGGAGTTGCTTTCTCCCCAGAACTAGAAGTTTGGAAAGGTAGAACAGCTAAAATCATACTCCAAACGACCATGTGTTCAATATTGTTTTCCTGCCTCGGTTTCCCTCATCCTGATATTTTTCCAATCTTAGTCTCAAGTAGTTTAATTTTTGAGACCTTACTTCCTCCCCTGTCAATCAACGACATTAAGAGTCGAACAGGTTTGAGAGGAACCAATCACCCCACCTCCAGCAGAGGAAGACTTACCGTCCTCAGCCCAAAAGACCGGTAAACTTCCTGAGACTCCACACAGGACCAACCACTGCCTTAATTTCCCTCGGGTGATGAGACGCATCTTGCCCCAGCTGTGTGAAATAAAGGGTTAAGAGCCAGGTGTCGTCATTAACCACATTGGCGCCAGGTGTGGTTTTCTTGGCTAGGGAGAAGCCACAAGGTAGAAAGATAGAAAAAGGATAGAAGTTTCAGATACTCCAAGGGGTGTGGTGGAGCCAAGTTATAGATATGAGGTGGCAGAAATGAGTCAGAAACCAGGCCTTATTGATTATAATGGGGCCACAGCAGAACCCCAATCTTAGGATGTCGCAGAGGCATGATCCATCCTGAGATCCACAATTAATACCACACAGGTCAGAGACATGATAGAGAAAATAGAGTGCCTGGCCAAAAGCCAAGTCCCAGGTGAGAGAGGTAGATAAGGAAAGGAATTCAAGATGTAGCTTGGCCAGAGGCCAAGCTCCAGCAAGGACAGACATCAGTGAGAGCTAAGATACAAGAGAGGAAGAGGGCAAAGCTTGCTGTGGCCCTTGCTTTTAATGTCTTTGATATGCTAATATGCACAATACATATTGATGACTTACATAGTATATTGCCATTGGGTAATAGTAAATTACGACAAGGTATAGGTGTGGTTTCTCTTAGCCAGGTGAGCACAAAGAAACCTGTTTTCCCGCCTCACCTGGGGGAAGCTGGGGTCAAGGGTCAGAGGCTTTCCTAGCCATGGGCAAGACTGAGCATGCTCTCTTCTAAGCCACTCTGTACATTCTGTTTCCCTTGTCCCTAGATAGGGGTGGACTGCTACATCCAGGTATTCCAGATAAAGAAAAACCAAAGCTGAAAAGGAAATCTGCTGACCAAATTTGATATTCAAGAAAAGCATAAAAAGATAAACAAAAAAGTGAAAATGTAAGGGTTTTAATAAGATTGAATTGAGTATATTAATACCTGGGAAGGTGATATTTGAAATACTTAATGATATTTGAGATACTTAAGCTATTCAAAATATGCAAGATATCTAAAGTACTAAAGATACTTAAAAACTTTAACTCTATTAGAGCAATGAAAATGAATATAGGTAGAAAGAAGGAAGAGAACTGAATAGGATGGGTCTAATACCCAAAAAGAAGACATCACAGGACAGAAAAAAGGGCACATATGGAGAGAATAGAAATGAAAAGATAAAGTATCATAAAGTCGATCTTTATGAAGAGGTGCACAAGAGTCGATACAATGAGGAAAAGATTGGCAAGTATAGGGCAGCAGGCTATGTTTGAACCTTACCCTCAATAGAATTAGCTCAAAGTGGGAGTAACACCCTCATTCAGTCATCTATGGAAACTTACATTAACCTATAGGAAAGTAGGAGACTAGAGAAGAAATGGACTAAAAGGAAGGCTAATGGCAGAAGTGGTGGTCAAAAACAAACTAACTGTGAAGAGAGAAGGACACTGGGGGGAGGGAGGGAGAGAGAGAGAGAGAGAGAGAGAGAGAGAGAGAGAGAGAGAGAGAGAGAGAGAGAGAGAGAGAGAGAGAGAGAAGTAAACAAGGGAGAAATAATATGGAGGGAAACACAAGTGTTCATCATAATTGTGAATGTGAAGGGGTAAACTCACCTATAAAATGGAAAAAGAAAAGAAAGAAAAGAGTGGACTAAAAACCAGAATCCCATAATATACTCTCTATAAGAACCACATTTAAAGCAAGGAAACATGCACAGGGTAAGGGGTTAGAGCAGAATCCACTATGCCTCAGCTAAAGTAAAAAAAAAATCAAGGATAGCAACTCAGACAAGGCAAAAGTAAAAATTGTCTTAATCAAAAAAGAAAAGAAGGAAATTACATCATGATAAAGGCACCATGGACAATGAAATAATACTAACCACATACCAAAATGACATAGCATCCAGATTCCTAGAGGAGAAGTTACCTGAATTACAGGAAGAAATAGTAAAACATTACTATTGGAGTCCTCAACCTTCCCTTCACAGAAGTAGATAAACCCAACCAAAAATTGAACAAGAAAGAAGCTAAGGAGATAAATAGAACTTTAGGAAAGTTTGATATGATATATCTCTGGAGAAAACTGAATGGGAATAGAAAGGTATATGTCTTTGTCTCTGCAGTACATGGCATATTCACAAAACTGACTATATAAGAGGGCATAAAAACCTCACAGCCAAATGAAGAAAAGTAGAAATATTAAATACATACCTTTCAGACCATAATACAATAAAATTACACTACACATAGGGCAGCAGAAAGACTAAAACTTAATTGGAAACTAAATAATCTTATCCTAAATAATGAACAGGCCAAAGAACAAATCATAGAAACAATCAATAATTTAAAATGACAATGAGGAATAATCCCAAAATTTATGGGATTCAGACAAAGCTGTACTTTGGGAGAAGTTTAAAGCTCTAAATGCTTACATTAATAAAATAGAGAAGGAGCAGATCAATTAATTAGGAATACAAGTAAAAAAAACTAGAAAAAGAATAAATTAACAATCCCATATTTGTGTCATAAAAGGAATTTGGTAGAATTCCTTCTTTGCTTATTCTGTCAAATAGTTTGTATAATATTGGGATTAGTTGTTCTTTGAATGTTTGATAGAATTCATTTGTGAATCCATCTGGACCTGGGGATTTTTCATAGGGAGTTCTTTGGTGACTTGTTCAATTTCCTTTTCTGAGATGTGATTATTTAAATATTCTATTTCCTCTTTTGTTAATCTAGGCAATTTATATTTTTGCAACTATTTTATCCACTTCACCTAGATTATCATATTTATTGTCATATAATTATACAAAATAGCTCCTAATAATTGCCCCAATTTTCTCTTCATTAGAAGTGAAATCACCCTTTTGTTTTTGGATACTGGTAATGTAATTCTCTTCTTTATTTGTTAAATCAAATTAACCAATACTTTATCTATTTTATTTGTTTTTTCATAGAATCAGCTCCTAGTCTTATTTATAGTTCAATAGTTCTTTTACTTTCAATTTTACTAATGTCTCCTTTGATTTTTAAGATTTCCAATTTTGTTTTTAACTTGAGATTTTTAATTTGTTCTTTTCTAGTTTTTTAATTGCATGATCAAATCATTGATCTCTTTTTTCTCTAGTTTGTTGATATGAACACTCAGGGTTATAAAATTTTGTCTGTATCCCATAAATTTTGATATGTTGTCTCCCCATTGTCATTCTCTTCAGTGAAATCAGTGATTGTTTCTATGATTTGTTCTTTAACTGATCAATTTTGAAGAATTAGATTTAGCTTCCAATTAATTTTTTATTTGCTTCTTCATGAATCTTTATTGATTATAATTTTTATTGCATTATTATATGAAAAAGTTGCACCTATTATTTCTGCTTGTCTGCATTTGGTTGTGATGTTTTTATGCCCCAGTATGTGGTCAATCTTTATATATGTACCATGTGCTGCTAAAAAGAAGGTATATTACTTTTTGTCCCTATTCAATTTTTTCCAGTTATCTGTTAACTCTAACTTTTCTAAAATTTAATTCACTTCCCTTACTTCTTTCTTCTTTCTTTTTTTTGTTGGGTTTATCTAGTTCTGATAGGGGAGGGTTGAGGTCCCTCACTAGTATAGTTTTACTATCTATTTCATCCTTGAGCTCTTTTAGTTTCTCCTTTAAAAATCTGGATGCTATACCCTTTGGTGTATGTATGTTGAGTACTCATATTTCTTCTTTATCTATACCACCTTTTATCCAGATGTAATTACCTTCCTTATCTCTTTTAATCAAATCTATTTTTTGCTTTACCTTTGTCATAATTGCTACTCCTGTCTTCTTTTTCTCCACTGAAGCCCAATAGATTCTGCTCCAGCCTCTTACCTTTACTCTGTGTGTTTCTTGTATACAACATATGGTAGGATTTGGGTTTTTAATCCACTCTGCTATCTGCTTCCGTTTTATTTGTGAGTTCATCCCATTTACATTCACAGTTATGATTACCATTATTAGAGGTTGATAACTTGAAGCTCATCTAGATATAGATCTGAGTGCCCTTTATCAAGAGGTCGAAACTCAAAGTCTGTCTGAGAGTGAGCCCAAGTACCCTCTCTCTCTCTCCCCTTCTTTAGGCCTGTCATAGTAATACATATCTGTTCCTGGCAAAGACATGCTGTTGCTGACCTTTCTATGAACCTTGAATTGTGCTTACCCCAAGTGCCTATCTGCATTTCTTGGAAATATTCTCTCACCCTATTTCCTGGAATCTTTATCCTGCACCAGGTGTCATATCTACCATCCTTGTTGCATTTTCCCAAGGACTGTCTCAGCCCTTTCCCAGGGATCTGTCTCAAAGGAACTCTTTCATTCTGTGTTATCTGTACATTTAAAAATCCTTAGCTGTCTGCAATAAATCATATTTGTCTGCTATCAGTGGGCAAAACCCTTCTGACTCCAACCTTTTATATTCTCTCCTATTTTCCTTTGACCTTACCTTCGAAGCTCTGGTCCAAGTCTGGTCCGCTGTCCACATACCATCTGCATATTCACCTCCATCTTGATTTCCTTTTTTAATCCTGCCCTTTCTCCTTTCACTCATTACCTTCACATCAATGTTTTGCTTTTAATTACTTTACCCTTTCCCCTCCCTTATTTTACTCCCCTTCCCACCACCTCCCTTCTTATTTCCCTCCTACTTCTCTATGGGGTCTTTTAATCACTACCCCCAACTTTTCCCTCCCTTATATTACCCCCTCCCCATAACGCCCTTACTTATTCCCCTTATACTTCTCTATAGGATAATATAGGATCTAATACTCTAGTTAGAATAAGATTTAAGTATTGCCCATCACCACCCTTATCCTCTTATCCTTGTCATAGTATTCTACTCCCCCTGCACCTCTTTATGTGATAAAATTTGCCTCATTTTACTTCTTCCTCCCATTTCTTTCAGTATAATCCTTTTCTTTTTTCTAATCCTATTTTTTACATATCATCCTAAACTACTACCACACCCTCTGTCTATGTATACTTCTAATTACTATGATAATTATAACAATTTTTAAGAATTACAAATGTCATCTTTCCATATAGGAACATGAACAATTTAACCTTTCTGAAGTCCTTAAATTTTTTCTCTTTCTTATTTACTTTTTTCTGATTCTCTTGAATTTTGTATTTGGACATCAAATTTTCTGTTTCAGTCTGGTTTTTTCTTCACGAGTGCTTGGAAATCTTTTTTATTAAATAATCATACTTTCCCCTGAAATATAGAGTTAATTTTGATGGGTAGGTGATTCTTGGTTGTAAACCCAGTTCTCTTGCCTTTCAGAATATCATATTCAAGACTTGTAGTCCTTCAATGTGGAAACTTCTGGATCCTGTGTAATCCTGATTGTGGCTCCATGATATCTGAATTCTTTCTTTCTGGCCATTTATATTATTTTCTCCTTGGCCTGGCAGCTCTTGAACTTGGCTATAACATTCCTGGGAGTTTTCATTTGGGGATTTATTGTAGGAGGTGACCTATGGATTCTTTCAATGTCTATTTTGCCCTCTTTTTAAAAATTATCCCAGAAGTTTTTTGGATAATTTCTTGTAATAAGATGTCTAGGCTTTTTTTTTTTTGTCATGTGATTTTCAGGTATTCCAATAATTCTCATATGTCTGACCTGGATCTATTTTCCAGGTCTGTTGTCTTTTTCAATGTGATATTTCATATTTTATTCTATTTTTTCATTATTTTTATTTTCTTTTATTGTTTTTTGATGTCTAGTGAACTCATTAGTTTCTATTTACCCAATTCTCATTTTTAAAGACAGTTTTTTCCATTACTTTTTTCTTCCTTTTCTAGTTTTTTCCATTTTACTTTTTATGACACTCTTTTCTTCATTTTTTTGGTCTCCTTTTCCAGTAGGTCAATTCTGATTTTTAAACAATTTATTTCTTCATTGACTATTTGTACCTTTTTTGCCACTTGACCAATTTAGCTTATTAAGACATTATTTCTTTTTGCAGTACTTTCATTTCTTTTCCCCATTTTTCTTCAATCTGTCTTATTTGATTTTTTAATTTCTTTTTTAGTTCTTCCAGAGCTTGCCACCAGTTCTCTGTTTTTTTGGATATTTTGGACGTGGTTGCTTGAATTTCACCATTTTCTATTGTTTTTCTTATTAGCTCTTTATTCCCATAGACATTTTCTAGGGTCAAGAGTATTTTTTGCTACTGTTTGCTCATTTTGCCACCAGTGGACTGGGAAATTTGAATGTTGCTGGCTAGTTCTGTCTTAGCTTCTGGTTCACAGGGTTTTGCCCTAGGGCTGTCTTCACTGCTGCTGAAGAGACTTGAGAGTGCCCAAAGATATTGCCCTCTGGGTCTTACTGCCAGGGTCTGGAACTTTGAGGCATGGTTCTGAGGTGCTCTTTTGTTGGTGTATCCCAGGACTCAGGATCCTGAAGTTGCCTATGCCCAGGTTCTGAGTTTGGCATGGTAGGTGGGGGGTGCCCTTTTCTTTTTTTATATATATATATTTTTTAATTTTATAGTATTTTATTTGATCATTTCCATGCATTTTTCATTAAAGACAAAGATCATTTTCTTTTCCTCCCTCCCACCCCCCCCCCCCGTGGCCGACGCGTGATTCCACTGGTATCATATGTGTTCTTGACTTGAACCCATTGCCATGTTGTTAGTATTTGCATCAGAGTGTTCGCTCCGAGTCTTTCCTCTGTCATGTCCCCTCAGCCATTGTAGTCAGGCAGTTGCTTTTCCTTGGTGTTTCTATTCCCTCAGTTTGTCCTCTGCTTTTGGATAGTGTTTTTTTTCTCCTTGATCTCTGCAGATTGTGCAGGGACATTACACCGCCACTAATGGAGAAATCCATTACGTTCGATTATACCACAGTGTATTAGTCTCTGTGTACAATGTTCTCCTGGTTCTGCTCCTCTCGCTCTGCATCACTTCCTGGAGGTTGATCCAGTTCACATGGAAATCCTCCACTTTATTGTTCCTTTGAGCACAATAGTATTCCATCACCAACATATACCACAATTTGTTCAGCCATTCCCCAATTGATGGGGGGGTGCCCTTTTCTGTTTGCAGTTTTGCTTCTGATTCCCCCCTTATATTGTAGAAATCCATTCTCTCTGTCTATGTTTCACATTGTACTCAATGGGAGAGCCCCCTCACTCATCCTGCTTTGGCTCCTGTACTTTTGAGGTGCCTTTTAAAGATCAGTTTGGAAGGATATTCAGAGCAGTTTCAGACTTTCACTGATTCTAAGCCACCATCTTGGTTCCACCAATACATCGATTATTTCAAGCATTCCTGATGAAAAAACCAAAATTCCGTAGAAAATTTCGCTTTCACAAGAGAAAGCATAAAGGATTCAATCAGATTAAATTGTTTACATTCCTATGTGGATAGAAGATCCTTGTAACTGCTAAGAACTTTATGATTATGAGGGCAGTTAGAAGGAGTTTGCATAAATGAAAGGTATGGGTATGAATTGAATATGGTGGGGTGATTTTTTTAAAGAATAAAATTAAGGATGAGAAAGAAGAATGGACTGAGGAAAAGAGGAAGAGAGAGGTAGAATAGGGCAAATAATCCAACCTAAAAGAGACATGACCACTTTTATAGTACAGGGGAAGATGGGGGAGGGGAAGGGAAGCACCTGAACCTAAATTTCATTGGAACTAGCTCCAAGAGAAAATGAGATACACACTCAGTTGTGTATGCAAATCTATTGTGGCCTATAGGAAAGTAGGATGGAAAGGAGATAAGAAAAGTAGAGAGTTTGTAGAAGGGAAAAAGGATTGTACAAGGCAGTAGCCAGAAGCAAATTACTTTTGAAGATAGAGTAAAAGGAGAGAAAATAGGATAAACAGGGAAAGGGAATAAAATGGAGGGAAATACAGAGTAATCATAACTATAAAAATTTTTTACAATATTTCTCTCATAAAGGACTCATTTCTCAAATATATAGAGAACCAAATCACATTTATAAGAATTCAAGACATTCCCCAATTGATAAATAGTAAAAAAAAAAAAAAGTGAACCAAGGGCAGCTGGGTAGCTCTAGTGGATTGAGAGCCAGGTCTAGAGACAGGAGGTCCTGGGTTCCAATCTGGCCTCAGACACTTCCCAGCTATGTGACCCTGGGCAAATCACTTGACCCCCATTGCCTAGCCCTTACCACTGTTCTGCCTTGGAACCAATACACAATATTGATTCCAAGATGGAAAGTAAAGGTTTTTTAAAAAAAGATATGAACCTAGCAATTTTTGAATGAAATATTAAAGCTTTCTATATTCATATGGAAACGTACTCTAAATTCCTGTTGACTAGAGAAATGAAAATGAAAACAACTCTGAGGTACCACCTCACTCTTATCAGATTGAGTAACATGACAGAAAGAGAAAATATTGGAGAGGATGGAAAAACTGAAGCACCAATTCTCTTTTTGTGGAATTATGAACCATTGGACTCAACCATTCTGGAGAGCAATTTGGAACTATGCCCAGAGAAAACGATGAGCAGGCTGGTTTCAGAAAAGACCTGGAAAGATTTACATGAACTGATGCAAAGTGAAGTGAGCAGACCCAGGAGAACATTGCACACAATGATAGCAATATCATACAATGATCAACTGTGAACAACTTAACTATCCTCAACAATACAATGATCTAGGACAGCTCTGAAGGACTTATGATGAAAAATGCTACCCCCCTCCAGAGAAAGAATTGATGGAATCTGAATGAAGACTGAAGCATATTATTATTTTAATTTTAATTTTTCTTTGTTTTGGCTTTGGGAGAGGTTGTGTTTTCTTTCAGAACATGACTAATATGAAAATATGTTTTGCATGACTGCACATATATAATCTAAATCAAGTTACTTGAATTTTCAAGGAGGGGGAAAGGAGAGAGACTGGAACTTAAAAATAAAAAATGTTTTAAATGTTACATGTAATTAGGAAAAAAATAAAATGTTTAAGTTTTGAGAAAAGGATAAAAAGGAAAAGCTTGATGCCCTTTGTCCATTTCCAAAACGTAGGTTACTGATTGGGGTTCAGGATTTGCACCTATGAATTCCCTATTTATGCTGAGAAAGTGTAGGTAAGTTAACGGCAACGCAATATTCTCTTGCCATTCTCTCACTTATCTTCATGGAACCTTGGAGTTGAAAGGAACATCAGAGATATGTAGTCCAACCTGTACTTACAGGACTCCTGAATTGCGCTCATCCAGCCACTGCTTGAAACTCTCACTATATAGCCAAGGAGCCCATTCCACTTCGGGAAAGCTGTAATTAGCAGGAACTTTTTCTCAACATTGAACCGAAATCCAGCTCTCTGAAATTTCCTACCGAATGCAAATGAAAGCACACAATTTTTCATTTATTTGGATATATGTTGTTGGGGGCTGGCTTTATAACATTAATCATTTACAAAAAAGGAACAATATGGAAATATGTTTTGCATGATAATGCATATATAACCCAGACTGAATTGCTTGCCAGCTCCAGAAGAAGGGAGGGAAGGAAGGAGGGAGACAATTTGGATCATATAACTTCAAAAATTTAAGTGGAAATTGTTATTACATATAATTTGTAAAAATAAAATAAAAGAGGGAGCAGCTGGGTAGCTCAGTGGATTGAGAGCCAGGCCTAGAGACAGGAGGTCCTAGGTTTAAATCTGGTCTCAGAGACTTCCTAGCTGTGTGACCCTGGGCAAGTCACTTAACCCCTATTGCATAGACCTTACCACTCTTATATCTTAGAACCAAAAAAAAATTATTGATTCTAAAGTGGAAGGTAAGGGTTTAAAAATAATAATAATAATAATAACATAAAATAAATTATTTAAAATGTCCTCCCATCATTTTGAGCATTGTTCACTGGGACCAAGCACAGCAAGTCGAATTTTTCTTCGGCATGACAGCCCTTGAAATACTTGAAGACAATGGCCATCTCCCATGCCCCCGATCTTCTCTTCTCAAGGTTTAACATCTTCAGTTCCTTCAGTTGATCTTCACATGGCCTGGCCTCTAATCTTCTCATTTGTCCTGGGTTTCCATTCCATATTAAGCACTCTCATTTTCTACTCTGAGGATTATTCTTCTTATTAGAGAAAAGAAAAGCTTGTTGAAATGGTGTATTTCCACATTCCCTCAGTTATATTCTTATCATCCCATACACGCCAAGGAGGGTTCTTCTCCCTTGTTCTTTCATTTTATTCAACATGGTTTTGAAACCTTTTTATAAAAATTGTCCTTAGCCTTTTTTTGCCAGCTTTAGTTCATGCTGGGCTTTAGCTTTTCTAATACTATTCTTATAGGACTGTGCCACTTTTAGTTTCGTCCTCAGGCATATGCCCTGGCTTCTACCTTTTAAATAAACTTGAATGTACCCTTTGAAATGTGAGCTCATTGGCGAGCTCCCCATGCAGTAATGCAGGTCTCTTCAGAAGCTGCAGCCTCTTCTTCATCAGAATTCTCTCCTGAGAATTTCCTCTCTCTCTTCAGCTATCTCCCCTTGGGAGCTTCAGGCCTCTCTTTTTTCCGAACTTTTAGAAATATGCTGTCCGAAAGTTCCAAGTAGATGCCCATCTGTGACCTCATCTACCTTCTCTGCCAGGAGCCCTAAAGCTAATGACTTGCTGAAATAAGCTTGTACCTGTCCAGGTGATTATTACATTTTCTGGGTGAGCAATTAGACCTCAAAAAATAACCACTACTACCAACCAGGGGCGTAATTTATTCTTTTATTGATTTCTAGACTTTAAAAAGTGATAGAAGATGTCAATAAATCATATTAAATTTTAAATTATGCCATGCATACATTTCCCACCCCCAACCCCAAGAACCAGCTATTAAACATTTGCTAAAGCCACTTTGGCCAAGAAAATTAATGCTTTTTCTTCACTCTTCTTGATGTTCCTCATTGTCCAGGATTAGTTCCAGGCCCTCCCTCTTTCCCTTATACTCTGAAAAGTCACGTTATCGCCGTTTTAAGAGTCTTAGCTGTTCTGTCTTGAGCAGAGTCAGACTTCAAGCAGATTTTTGGAGAGCTAAAATCTTCTATTAAAACAGAATTCCCCATGCGCCATTTTCGAGAGTCATTTCATTCATTATCATCCATTTCCTCCTTCTAGCCAGCTAGTCTATTAGATATTCCAACCATGAAAGTACCTTGTGTTTCTCCCTCCTTTTAGCTATATCTGAATGTTTTGCCTTTGCTTCTTCCCCAAGGTTTGTAATTTTCTATATAGGAAAATGCATTCACTTATTTATTCAAGTGCCTACTGGTGCTTAATACAGCACTGTGATGGAGGAATGGGAATTCACATTTTATTTTATCTTTTATTTCATTTTTTAATAACCTTTACCTTCCATCTTAGAATCAATACTGTGTACTGATTGGTTCCAAGGCAGAAGAGAGGTAAGGACTAGGCAATGGGGGTTAAGTGACTTGCCCAGGATCACACAGCTGGGAAATGTCTGAGTCCAGATTTGGACCCAGGACCTCTCATCTCTGGGCCTGGCTCTCAATCCACTGAGCCACTCAGTTGCCCCCAGTATACACATTTTAGATCAAACTTGATGCCTGTCCTAATTGCAATCATAGATCAACGTCTGATTACAACACACATTATAATCACTATATAATATATAGATTGTTATACTACACATTCTAGAATGCATGTTTACAAGAGGGGCAAAATCAAATGCTTTGTGAGGTACCCAGGTTAGAAGTGTTACTGAAGGAAAGATCAAGGAAGGCTTGGAGGAGATGAGATTTGAGATGGGATTTAAAAGGGGGCAAGAATACCAAAGGTGAAGAGTGAACATTCTGGACCTGGGGAACAGAGAGAGCAAAGGAATGGAGGAAGATTCCTAGAGCTTCTAGATAGGCCATCTAGTTCAACCCCTTTATTTCACAGAGAGGAAAACTGAGGTCCAGAGAAAATTAACTGCCTAACTTTTATGAATTGATACAAAGTGAAGTGAGCAGAAACAGGAGAACATTGTACATAGTAATAGCAACATTGTACAATGGCCAAGTGTGAAAAATTTCACTCTTCTGATCAATACAACAATCTAAGACAATTCATAAGGACTCATAATAGAAAATACTATGCACCTTCAAAGTAAAAAACGGATGGAGTCTGAATGCAGATCAAAGCATAAATTTTTTCACTTTATTTTTCTTGCATCTTTTTTTTTTACAACTTAGCTAATATGAAAATATGTTTTGCAGGCCAAGACACAAATTCAGAAGAAAACATGAAAACAGCTACAAGCAAAGCCTAAAAGAAAAATGCTAATGGGATACAATTCCAAGAATTCTTGAAAGAGTTAAAAAAGGAGATGAGAGTGGTACTGGAAAATTGAGATAATAATTGAGAGTGAGGAAAGAAAATAAAGGGGAAAATAGCTTTTTAAAAGAGGGACAGGGGGCACCTGGGTGGCTCAGTAGATCGAGAGCCAGGCCTAGAGATGGGAGGCCCCAGGTTCAAATCTGGCCTCAGACACTTCCTAGCTGTGTGAGCCTGGGCAAGTCACTTAACCCCCATTGCCTAGCCCTTACCACTCTTCTGCCTTGAAGCCAATACACAATATTGATTCCAAGATAGAAGGTAAGGGTTTTTTTAAAAAGAGGCACAGACTCTAAATCACTAAAGAAAGGAACTTCTTAAAAATCATAAATGGCCAAATGGAAAAAAGAGGTACAAAAGTTCAATTAAGAAAATGATTTTTTTAATTAAAATTAGGCAACTGAGCTAATGACTCCATGAGGCATCAAGAAAAAAATAAAATAAAATTCAAAAAAATAAAAAAAGAAGAAAATGTAAACTATCTCTTTGGAAAAATAATTGATCTGGGGAATAGATAAAGGAGAGATAATTTAATCAGGGGAGAAGCTAGGCAGTTCAGTGGATTAAAAATCATGCCTGAAGATGAAAAGTCCTGGGTTCAAATCTGGACTCACAGTTTCTAAACTGTGTGATCATGGCCAAATCATTTAACCCCAATTGTCTAGCCCTTGCTGCTTTCTTGCCTTGAAATGATACATAGTATTTATTTAAGATGGAAAGTAAAGTTTTTTTTTTTTTTAAAGAATTCTTGGTCTACCTAAAAGTCATAATCAAAAAAAAAAAAAAGCCGAGACATAATTTTTCAAGGAATTATCAAGGAAAATTGCCTCATTATTCTAGCTCCCTATAATATTATAGAAATTGAAAGAATCCACCAATCCTAAAAGAGTTCCCAAAATGAAAACTCCCAGTAATGTTATAGAAAAATTCCAGAACTTCCATTTCAAGGAGAAAATATTACAAGCAGCCAGAAGGAAATCATTCAAATATCATAGAGCCATAGTCAGGATCATGCAAGATTTAGCTTCCACATTAAAGGCTTAAGTGCTTAAAATATGATGTTTCACAGGGCAGAGGATTAGGATTATAACCAAAAATCACCTATCCAGCAAAACTAAGTCTAATTTCTTGGGGGAGAGGGGAAATAGATATTTAATAAAGTAAAAAACTTTCAAGCATTTCTGTTAAAGATCAAAGTTGAATAAAAAATTTGGCATTCAAACAGAAGTCTCAAAAGGAGCATTAATAAGTAAACACAAGAGAGAAATCATCAAGGATTCAATAAGGTTAAACTGTTTTCATTCTTAGATGGAAAAATAACATGTAACTGCTAAGACATTTATAATTATGAGAGCAGTTAGAAGGTGTCTATATAGACAGAGGACACAGATGTGAACACCCTCTCCTCCAGATTATATTGGGATGATCTCAAAAGAAATTGAAGGGGTGAGAAATAGGTATGCTCTGGGAGAAGGAGGAAAAGAGGAAGAATTGGGGTAAATTACCTCACATAAAAGAGGAACACAAGAAAATTTTACAATGGAAGAAGAGGGAATTGGGCAATGCTTGAACTTCAATTTCATTGGAATTGGTTCAAAAAGGGAAGAACACACAAGTACACATACACACACACACACCTTTAGGTTTAGGAAGATCTAATGCAACAGGGAAGTTGGAAGGGAAAAGGAAGAGAATGGAGCAAGGGAATGATAAAAGGGAAGATAGATCAAGGGAAGCAGTAGTCAGAAGCAAAACAGACTTTTAAGGGAGAATAAAGTAAAAAGATAAAGAGAATGATAAACAGAAGAAGGGAAGAGGGAGGGAAATACACAGTTAATAATCATAACTGTGAATGTGAATCAGATTAACTCATCCATAAAATGGAAATGGAGAGCAGAATGTATTAGAAACAAGAATCCAACAATATATTCTTTACAAGAGTCACCCCTGAGTTAAAATAAAGGACTAGAGCAGAATCTATTATGCTGCAACCAAAGTATAAAAAGACAGGGATAGCAATCATGATCTCAGGCAAAGCAAATGCAAAGAATTAATAGAGATAATCAGAGAAACTACATTTTTCTAATAAGTACCCCAGAGAATGAAATAATATATTTAAAATTACAGGGATTTTAAAGGTCTCATTTCTCAAATATATAGGGAACGGAGGCAAATTTATAGAAGTAAGAGTCATTTCCTGATTGAAAAACAATTAAAGGAAATGAACAGGTAGTTTTCAGAAGAAGAAATCAAAACTATCTATAATCATATGAAAAAATGCTCCAAATCATTGCTGATTAGAGAAATGCAACTCTGAAGTACCACTTCATATCTACCAGACTGGCCCACAACACACAAGGAAAATAATATAAAAGGAAAACAACAAATGCTGAAGGGGGTGTGAACAAATAAGTATATTCATGCCCTGTTTATAGAGCTGTGAACTGGTTCAAATACTCTGGAGGAAAATTTGGAACTTTACCCAAAGAACTATAAAACGGTTCATACTCTTTGATTTGGCAATACCACTACTAGGTCTGTATCCCAAAGGGATCAAAGAAAAAGGAAAAAGGACCTACATGTACAAAAATATTTATAGCAGCTCTTTTTGTGGCAAAGAATTCGAAATGGAGGAGATGCCATCAATTGAGGAATGGCTGAACCCGCTGTGGTATAGGATGTGATGGAATATATTGTGCTATAAGAAATGACAAGGGAAAGGGTTTCAGAAAAACCGGAGGAGATCTAGAGGAACTGATACACGTGAGCAGAACTAGATCCTTGCACATAGCAAGAGCAACATTGTAATGAGAATCAACTATGAAAGACTTGGTTATTCGGATTCATACAAAAATCCAAGACAGTTCCAAAGGACTCGTGATGAAAAACGTTAGGTATCTCCAGAGAGAGAATTACTGAACTCTCAGTGCCAAGTGAGTTATAATTTGGTTTGGTTTTCTTGATTTTTCTCATTTTTTGTGACATGGCCAACACGGAAATGTTTTACACACAAATGTGTAACTGACGTATTCCTTCCCTTCTCAATAGATGGGTTTGTGGCTGGAAGAAGGGGAAAATCTGGAACGAAAAAAAACCTTTTAGAATGATAAAAAGAATTGATTTTTTAAAGAAGAAAGGTGATGGCTGCTGCCATTACCCTGATAACTTCCACCCTTCCCCTCCAGAGCTATCTAGAGATAGGAGAGAAGTAAGAAGTTCCCTGCTCTAATGCTACGGAAGTCATCTGAGTAAAAGTCCCACAAACTCTCCCCAGTATCTAATCCTAGTAGCGATTTCTCTATTAATCCTGCTACCTGCCCCCTTCACATCATTCATCCTAGCTTAATCCAGCAATCCTCTCCCTCCCTCCCCCCCCTCCACACACCTTACATTAATTCACTTCCTCCATCCCACAATTCTATAGAAGCCTTCTCTTGACTTCCCTCCTTTATCTAGTTTTATCTAACCTCCTTCCTCTGCTCCTTAGGCCCCTCCACCCACATCAGCCTACTGAAGTTGCTCAGTCCTCCTGAACCAGTCAGTCTGACCTGGCTGCTCACTCACTCCTTCCTTCTTGCTGCCCCGTTCTTTGAAAATATTGAGGGTGTGTGTTTTATGTAAGCTCTCAACTCTCCATCTTCCGTCTCTGTTTCTTTGCACTAGCTGTCCCCCCTTTGGGGGATGCTTTTCTTCTTCATTTCTTACTCATATCAACTTGGGCTTCCTTTAAGACTCATCTGGAACGCTGTCTTTTACAGATGGCTTTACCCAGTCCCTCTGTCTACTTGAACCTCCCCCGGCAAGTTAATTCCATCCACTCAGTAGTATTTTATATGTTGTCATGTAACGAGTTATTTACATGTTGCCTCTTCCAATATAAGCTCTTTGAAGGCAAAAATGCAAACCGTTTTGTAGCCCCATGACACGAGGTAAAAACCGTCAGTCCCACTGACAGGTTCAACCCAAGGCAAATGAGGCAAGAGTGGAGGAAAAGAGGGGGCAAAGGGCAAAGGCCAATGGCAGTAGGAATGGCAGTGGAGTGGGGGTGGGTGGAGAGGAAGGAGGAAGAGCCCAAAACCAGTGGATGGTTAGGGGTCTCCACCAGGGTGGAGATGGAGGCAATCTCTGAGAGTGTGGTTGGTTGTCTGGGATGAAGTAATCTGGGTTGCCTCTACTGGAAAAAGTTGGGCTACTTGAGTCCAGTTCATTGGATGTCCATGAAGGGGTTGGCTTTGGGAACGAGGGCTTTTGGTTCCCAGGCTTGTATAGCCCTTAGTATGGTACAGACCGTGTAAGTCCAGAACATCAATCCATCATGGATTTGTCAGGTCACAGCATGGGCAGTAACAGTGCCCTATGAAGTGGAACCACTGCTTTGTTCTGGGGTTCGAGCAGGTGCAGGGGAAGATACTGAAGGTCTCAGCAGGGATTGGGGGAAGGGGGGGCTTTGGTCCCAGGGTCACCTTTTTTTAAACCCTGACTTTCTGTCTTAGAATCAATTCTAAGCATTGGGTTTCAAGGTAGAAGAGTGGTAGCAGCTAGGCAATTGGAGTGAAGTGATTTGCCCAGGGTCACACAGCCGGGAAATGTCTGTAGTCAAATCTGAACCCTGAACCTCCCTTTTCCAGGCCTGGCTCTCTATTTACTGAGCCACCTTGTTGACTGATTGGTAATGACACTTTCCTGATCCTCCCACCACTATCCCTCTAACCACTCTTCTATCTCCTTTATATTTATATACTAGTGCTTTGGAGTTTGTAGTGTTCTCCTTAAAAACAGTACTGGAAACAGATTATTAACAGAGTGTTATTTTGCCATTTAGTGGAAAGGAAGTTCAGGATCCCAGTGAGAAAGTGGCCTGCCCACAGTTCCAGGTCATGGTCACAGGCCTTCTGCTTTGAGTTCAGACAATCCTTCTTCCAGAAACTTTCGTGTGGGTGGACTCCCCCCAACCCCCTCCCCCAAGGATCTTCTCTTCTCTTCTCTTCTCTTCTCTTCTCTTCTCCTCTCTTCTCTTCTCTTCTCTTCTCTTCTCTTCTCTTCTCCTCTCTTCTCTTCTCTTCTCTTCTCTTCTCTTCTCCTCTCTTCTCCTCTCTTCTCTTCTCTTCTCTTCTCTTCTCTTCTCTTCTCTTCTCTTCTCTTCTCTTCTCCTCTCTTCTCTTCTCTTCTCTTCTCTTCTCTTCTCTTCTCTTCTCCTCTCTTCTCTTCTCCTCTCTTCTCTTCTCTTCTCTTCTCCTCTCTTCTCCTCTCTTCTCTTCTCTTCTCTTCTCTTCTCTTCTCTTCTCTTCTCTTCTCTTCTCTTCTCTTCTCCTCTCTTCTCTTCTCCTCTCTTCTCTTCTCTTCTCTTCTCTTCTCTTCTCTTCTCTTCTCTTCTCCTCTCTTCTCTTCTCCTCTCTTCTCTTCTCTTCTCTTCTCTTCTCTTCTCTTCTCTTCTCTTCTCCTCTCTTCTCTCAGCCCCTCATCTCATTTCTCCACTCCATCCTAACTCATGCCCATTAGTTTCTCTGAGGCGGATTCCCAGGGCTATATCCCTGGCCCCACTCCTGGCCAGAGGTTTAGCTTGCCATTTGCATAACTGATATAACCCCCAACCTCCTCAGACTCCTTAAGTCTAAAACCAAACTTGCTCTTAGAGCCATTTCTCCATCTGATTTCCCATCTCTGCCCAGCATATCTCTCAATTTCAATTTGTTCTAAATAGTTCTTCTAGCCCCCACCCACCCACCCACCCCCCTGCTTTCCTCTACTATTCTTTCTGAATTTGTAGCCAGTCTTGTCCTTTTGAAATAAACTGACATGCTCCTGGAGTCTCAAGAGCACACAGTGGGGAAAAGGGAAAGAAGGGATAGAGGTCACAACTGGGGACAGGAGCAGGCAAATCTCTGGGCCTCCAGAGCCACCCGGAGGACTGGAGGAGAATGGCCTGAAGCCATGTGGGCCAGATCTGACAAGGAACCCCACCCACCCCACCCCACCTGGGGCAATAAGATCTATGATCCTGGAGGGCTAGAGTCCTCATGGCCTTTCTCTCCTTAGTCTCTGGGTCTCTTTCTCTAGTCAGGAGTGAGGAGCTAAATTGTGTTCTTCCAATTCCCATAAAGAAGGGGTCCAGCCTTCTCATCTGGGGAGGCTGACAGAGTAAAAAAATTCATAGGGAGCCACAGTAGCCTACAGAGCCCCCAAGTTCTATCACCCCCCCCCCCGACCCTGTCACTTCCCCTTCTAAAAAAGTACACCAGAAAAAAACAAGGATCACACCAAGCAGATAGTTTATTGAGGGCCCCTTGGGCCAGGCCTGGATATACAGCATGGGGAGGGGGCAAATACACTCGCACTAGACAGCTGTGAGCAGGCCAGTGGCGGCAAAGCAACGGTGTGGTCAGGCACAGCAGGGCCAGGGAGATGCTGAGGGACCCCCTCCCCTAGACTCTGCAGGGGGGCCTTTCTGTGTCCCCCAGGCTCTGGGGGGGGACAAAAAAGCTCTCCCTGTGTCTCCCAGGCTCTTCTAGGAACTGAGAACACCAGTGTGTCTCCTGGGATCATTGAGGGACAAAGAATCCCTCTACCTACCTCCTGGACTCCCCAAAGGGTGGGACAGGGAACTTCCTTTCTGTATCACCTGGGTTCTAGGGGAGCTGAGAACTCCCTCGGTCTCCTGGGCTCTAGGGGAGTATAGAACCCATTTTGTAATTCCTGGTTTTAGGAAGGACTGAGATTCCCCCATACACACACCCTTGGGGTATGCCCTGAGCCTGGCCAAGCTGGGCAGAGCAGGATGGGAAAGACAGCTAGCTGATGATCTCTCTAAATTCTCTATAAAAATTAAAACTCCTTTAGAAATAAATAGGAAGGGAAATTGAGGAGGGAAATCCTTTGTGGGGTAGGGTCATCTCACACAGAAGAGTACCCTATCAGAGCCCCTAATTCTGACCAAAAGCTAGTGGAGGGGCAGCGGCAGACACGAGGAGAGATAGAGGTAAAGAAATACACAGAAAGAGAGAACTATGCCAAGGGAAAAGACACACAGAGGGAGAGACACAGAGAGAGGGGAGACAGAGAAAGAGGGAGAGACTCAGAAAGACAAACACAGAAAGGGATAGCCAAAGAGAAGGGAGGAACATGGAAGGGGGAGGTCTCAAGTGACTCCTGGATCTGCTCAGGGCCCCTATTCCCTCACAGAGAAGGCCAGTGTCTCCCCCTTAATGTGTCCTAGGTGGGGAGGGGAAAGGAATAAGGGCCAGAGTTCCCAGTGCAGCCTCAGAGATCTCTAAGCACATAAGGTCACTCCCTCCTCCTGGCCCAGGCATGACTACTCCAGGTAAATATCTTCTGTGGGGCACGCATATTCCAGGTGTTCTTGATAATATTCCAGGAAGGCTCGGCTAGGAGAAGAGCAGGACAGAATAAAAAAAGGGAGAGCCCCAAGCTCAGTCAACTCTCTTCTTCCAACCCTCTACCTGCCACCCTACTTTTCCCACCTCTTTATTCCCATCCTTGGATGCTTCAATTCATTCTCTGAACACCTTCTACTCACCCCACACTCTGGGCAACAGGCCGCATGGATTCTTGGGAGACAAACACATGGCAAGCAAAGCGGCTGAGAACTGGATGTTTGGTAATGAAGCCAAAGTAGCTGTGAAGAAAGAGGTGAAGAGGAGAAGGCTGGAGGTAGGAGATAGGGCTCTTCTGGAATGCTCCTCCCCTTCCCTTCAAGGCCTCTGGATGTATCAACATCCACTTTGATGACTGCATTCACAGTCTATCCTCCTAGTGTCTCCAATTCATTCACTCTTGTGACCTCTATCTACTTCTAGGGAAGAGGAGGAATTAAGGGGAAAGAGGGGAAATGTCCCCTTAAGCACCTTACCATCATTCACAATTGTTCATCCTGAGCCCTGGAATTCCCCTCTGACCACAGTATCATACTTTCCATTTCTCTTTACCCCCTCCTTGTCAAATATATTTCTTTATCTTCATTATTCATTGCCTTCAGGATCACAGTTTCTCTTTATGGTCTCATTCTATTAACCCTAACCTGATCTTACTTCCTTCTGCAGCTTGACACAATGATCAAAGACTCCAGGAATGCCCTCTTTTTCACATTTAAATCCCTTGACCCCCTGACCTTATGCCTTGATAACTCTCAAAACTGGTTAACTTCCCTACCACCTCTCCCTACTCCTGAAATTGAGAGCAAAAATCATGAAACCATGTTTCCTTCATCTGGGTCCTCACTACTGCATGGCAAAGCTTTTCCTCATCTATGAATAACTATCAAATTCTCCCAACTGGCTATTTTAAGCTTTCCTCTCTCTTCAAGTCCTTAACTTCACCCTTTCTCCTCCTATTCTCAGAAAAAAATTTTTCCTCTTTACTGAATCCAACTTTACTGATCCAACATGAATTACTTTGGTCTTTTCCTCTTGGCCTCTCAATGACCTCCCATGGATCCTTCCTCCAAATTCCAGTCTCAGAAGAAGATATAGCCCTCCTCTTGAGAAAGCTACCACCTCTACCTGTACCCTTTATTCTAACTCTCCCATTACCTTGCTCTAACAAACATTGATGAGGGAGAGAGAGCAAGAAAGAGAGAAACATGCTTAGATTTCTCCATTTTTTTTTAGATTTCTCCATTCTTTAAGGGGGAAAAAAACCCTTCTCTTGAGAGGGTACCATACCCTCAAGGAGAGCACAAGACCCTTATTTTCTTCTCTCATTCTTGTTTTACTGCCAAACTTCTAGGAGTACCATTCTGTAGTTATTCAACATTTACCAACTACTCAAAAATCAGTCTGGCTGTGGTCTGCACCTCCATTCTATTGGAAGAGTTCTCTCCAAGTAAATGAATTCCTTCTTTATTACCAAACTAAATATTATTCTTTCTGTCTTGTCTTGAACTATCTGTGTAATGTAACTGTTAACTACCTCCTCCTCAATTTCTTCTCCTCCTTTGTCTTCCATGATGGGACACCCTTACTTTAACGATTGCTTTCTCTTTCTCTCTTTCTTATTTTTAATTCTCTTTAAATGTGGCCATTCCCTGAAATTCTGTTTTTGGTCCTCTACTCTCCCTTTATTATCTCTCCTTTGACAATTTTACCCACTCACATGGCTGTAATTATCAATTCTACGCAAATGATTTCCAAATCTATATATCCACCCACAGCCTCTCCCCAGAGCTCCAGTCCTATATTTCTAACTGCCAACTGGACATCTCCACCTGGATGTCTCACTGACACTTCAAACTCAACGTGGCCAAAACAGCATTCATCATCTTCTCCCACATCCTTTAAGTTCATTACAAGCATCACTGCCTTCCCAGTCTCATAACCCTCGGATTGTCTTTTCTTCCTCCTTCTCCTTCACCCTACAAAGATGTCAAGTCCTGCCATTTCTACCTTTTTCCCATTCATCCCCTCCTCAATTGGAAGTGATCTCAGAGGCCATCTAGTGCAATCTGATTCAAGTGTGCTCCCTTTCTGACAAGTGATCATTCAGTTTTTGCTGCAATATTGCCTAGCACAGGGGATTTACTAACTCCCGAGTCTGCCTATTCTTGAGACAGCTGTTAGGAAAACCACTCCCTACCTTACCCTACCTACAGGAATCACAGAATCTGAGTTAAAGGGAACCCCAGAATCTAACTAGTTCAATCCATACCTGAGCAGGAATCCCCTCTACATCATACACAATATGTGGTCCTCACCTAATACCCAGTATTCCCTCATCCCCAGACTCTAAAGTCTTGCTTTTCTAACTTCAGTCAGTCCTAACCCTCCCTTTATTCACTCAGATGAGATTTTCTCATGCTCCCTAGAAGACAAAATGGAGAGGCTTTGATGAGATATTAATCCAGACAGTGTATTCAGAACTAGTCAAAAGATTTGTCTCAAATGGTAGTGACTTATGGGATGATGGAGGGAGGACTCTAGAGGAGTCCCCTCAGGGTTGTAGCCTTGACTGATTAAAATGTTTCACCAATGTCTTGATGATAGTGAGGTCATGGATGCTGTGCTTGTCCAGTTTTCACATTATACAAAGCTTAGAGAAATAGATAAATATGTATCCAATAATAAGGACTCAAAGGGGTCTTGACAGACTACAACAAGAATCTAAATCTAAGAAGATGAAAACAAAAAGAATAGTTGACAATCAAGTCTTTCTCCTGATTTAAAAAAAAAAAATCAGTTGTACAAACACCACTAGGGGAATTGTGGCTAGATAACAGCTCCTCTGGGAAAAACTCTGAGGGTTTTAGTGCTCTGAAAAAGAGTCAACAATGATGCACAAATAGCTCCAAACCCTACTTCAATCTTAATCTGAATTAAGACAGAGAAACAAACATACAGAAATCATGGAGATGATCATCCTGTTATGCTCTTCCTTGCTCCTACCACATATGGAAAACTGTCATACCAAAAGTGCCCCCTTCGAGGGCAAACATAACAAATTGGAAAATGTCCAGAGAAGCTAGAATTCTGAGGAAAGTAAAGATTACACCTTGAGGGGAAGAACTGGTGACATTTAGGTTAAAGAAAAACTTGGTCGGGGAGGAGGCTTGTGATGGCTGCCCTCAATTATGAGAAGAATAGTCATGTAATCTTAGGACTGTTCATGGCCCAAAAAGGCAGAACTCAGAGGAAAGGGTGGCAATTGCAAACAGGTAGATTTTAGTTTAATGTGAGTCAATCTCCTAAAAATTAGAGCTGTCTAGAACTGGCATAGGCTTGTGATCTGGGTGATCAGGGTTCCCCAACCCCATCCCTAGATTCTCCCTTCCTATATCATGCAGTCTTTTCCTCTCTATTGGTTCCTTCCCCTACCTTCTAATATGCTCAGGTATTACCCAATCCTAAAAGATAGATAGATAGATAGATAGATAGATAGATAGATAGATAGATAGATAGATAGATAGATAGATGGGATGGATGGATGGATGGATGGATGAACAAATAAAGAGATAGATAGGTAGATAGATAGATAGATAGATAGATAGATAGATAGATAGATAGATAGATTAGATGGATGAACAAATAAAGATAGATAGTTTAGATGGATGAACAAATAAAGATAGATAGATAGATAGATAGATAGATAGATAGATAGATAGATAGATAGATAGATAGATGGATGGATGGATGAACAAATAAAGATAGAAAGATTAGATAAATGAATGAACAAATAAAGAGATAGATTAGATGGATGGATGGATGGATGGATGGATGGATGGATGGATGGATGGATGGATGAACAAATAAAGATAGATAAACGAAAGGAAGAATACATCAATTAATAATTTAATTAATAGCTGTAAAGCCTTCCTTTGACTCTGCTGCCCCCTTGTGGGTAATCTCAGTAAGAACTCAGTAATAACAAAAGAGAACATTGATACAGCTTGCATTTGGAGGTCTGCAAAGCACCGTGGGTCATTCATTTAGTCTGCAAAACACTAGGAGATATGTGTTATTATTTCCATTTTATAGATGGGCGAAACTGAGGCTGAAAGTGAGGCCTCAGGTGGTCTTCCCAGAGTAAGTACAGTGTTTGAGGCAACACTTTTCACCCCTTTGCCTAGCTGTCCCTACTGTATCTCTGGGGAAGGAGAGAACCCGAGTCTGACAGGAATGTGCAG
Organism: Monodelphis domestica; assembly: GCF_027887165.1. Taxonomy (NCBI): domain Eukaryota; kingdom Metazoa; phylum Chordata; class Mammalia; order Didelphimorphia; family Didelphidae; genus Monodelphis; species Monodelphis domestica. The sequence goes on from NC_077231.1 coordinate 6,110,293, forward strand.
CCACTCCCTCACTTTACAGTCCTGACAGAAACCTGGGTAAGAATTTGAGATTCTGACAGAGGGGAGAGCCATTGGCTTTGGAGAAGAAAACATACTTCATCCTTTAAGGCTAGAGAAAATTGGAGAGGCCAGGTAGCTCTTCATCCAGGTGAGGGGACCTTCATGAATTGTGACACCCAAAGGTGTCCATTCTTTACCATTTCATCAGTTAGTTCCTCCTTCCCTCAATCATCAGGTTTTCACTAGTCTGCAGACTCAAGGACCTCTTTGAATCTTCATCTGCACAGAATAGTCTGATGCTTTTGGTGGTGTGAACCCCTACAGCACTCTCCTTACACACACACACACACACACACACACACACACACACACACACACACACACACCACATTAATTCAGCTCTTATCTGTAGGGGTGGGGAATAGCCCCAGGGGACACACAAGGATCTCCCAGGATGGACCTAATATCCATGAGTACATGGGAGATCCACAGAGGACATTCACGTGAGGTTATGTGGAGATACATGGGAGCACGTGGAGACATACGAGGTCAGAGACTTGGCTGGAGGACAGACCATTCACAGAGGAATGGAGGACTCCACAGGTGGAACCTGAGGCACACTAGAGTTAGCAGGGGGTCTGTGGAGCCCATGGGAACATATGGCCAACACAGAGTCATGTGGGAGCACACATGGGTTAGACAGGGATTTACAGAAACCCCTGGGAAACAGAACACAGGAGGGTCTCACCAGCTGTTTCGAGGGTGGCAGCCGCAGAACGAGATATTCTTCATCTGGAAGAAGTGACTGCAGCGCTCAAACTGGGGCAGCAGAGAATTGGGAAGAAAGTCCGGCAGAGGCCATCACCACCTGAACACCCCCCACCCAGCACCACTGGCCCCACAATCACTTTGAACCATCCCAGGAGCAGAAAACCCAGCTACAACAGAATGTAGAGATCATCTAGTCCAACTCCACCCCACCCCTCCCTGCACACGCACATATACACACTCATTTTTGGCTGAAATAACTGTGGTTATAGACAAAGTGACTCAGCCAAGGTCAAACAGACAGTAACAGAACTGATATTTACCCATCCCATGATTCCTCCACCGAATCATGCTTTCTGTCCTGGCCTCCTACCTCAAGCACCCAAGTCCACCCCACCATGAATCCTCAACTCTCTCACCTCGGGCCCACCCCCACTCAGACTCAGCTTGACCCCTCGAAGGGAGATTTGGAGGTCACAGGAGGCTGGAGGACGCAGATGGACAGTCAGCTTCCGGGCTGTGGCAATCTAGAGAGGAGGAGCTGGGGGTCAGAGTGACTCCATATATGGCTTGCCTCTTCCCTTAATGTAAATCATGTTTATGCCACTTTTTATATATATATATGTGTGTCATATATATGTATATAATGTTTATAGGCTTTGAATTTTGCAAAAGTGCAGGGACATTTGGGGCAACAAAGCCTTACAAAGGCAAGGGGGCTTCAGATCCAACAGACTCTGATCTCTATAAATGAGTTCAGAGCTGGAGGTGTGTCTCAGAAAGAAAACAGGAACGTTTTCAAAGAGGGAAAGGAGGCAGCTTCTCTCTGAATGGCCAAGGAAGGTACTGAGTCCAGGAAGGATTGGTCTGGGAAGGACGAAGCTACTCCTTAGCCTAGGTCCTGGGAAAGAAGAGCTCTTTGAGCAGGGCTGAGATCTGTCTGCAAAAATGGATTTGAGAGAATGGGGGAGAATGAGTTAATTATACTCCCCCTTTAACCACCAGCCTCCTCTCAGCTAAGGCTTGGAGTAAAGTCAGGATTGAGGCCGCCTAGGGATGGAGACGGTCTGAAAGCTGCAGCAGATCCTGGGGGAGGTGGAGGAGCTGGGGACCGGCAACTGGGCATGATGCAGCCTCTGCCCCCCTCCTTTCCTGGGCCATAGTGAGTCACTGGCATAGTCTCTACCCTCCCAGCCCTTCCTCCCTCACCTTCTGCATGGCAGCACACAGGATCCCATTGCCCTGGTGACAGGGAACCTCCACAGAGCCCAGAAACTGCACGTTAAAACGTTCCACCCAGCATGGGCTCCGCTTTCCCCCTGCAGAATCAGAGCAGGAATGACAGTGGGGCAGGCACTGGGAGATTCTGTCCCTCGCCTTGCCTGCCCCTCCACAACAAGGCCCCTACAGAAGAAAAGATGGCGGCATGATGAAGTCAGAGGCAGAATTCCCCATGGCCTTGGTCCCCAAGCCAATGAATACCAAAGCCCAGAGGGGCAAGGGGTCAGTGCCAGAGTCTAGATTGGGGCTGTGGGTCAAGGAAGAGACGGGCACAATGCTGAAGTGAGGACTGGGCTCAGGGTCTGGTCTGAGGCCTTACCCAGCAGATCCTTGGTGGGGCCAGGAACAGCATGGGCATAGAAGGCTGGGAAGATACCCCTCTCTCCTGTCCTCATGTTAAAGCCCCGAAACCAGAAGTCGTCTTCCTCAGCCTCCACCAAAACGGGGTCATCCACATCCAGCTCCACCTCATCGGAATGTCTTGGGATGAACCTGAAGCCAAGGGGCAGAGATCATGCAGCTGGAGGGGGGCAGAGGTGCCCAGGGCTGGAGGGGCCAGTGAAGCTAGCTCAAGAGCCAGTGATCAGCCAAGATGGTGAGACAGAGGAGCCGGTACCTGAACACAGCTCGATGGGTTTGCTCTCTCTCCTCACCATTGATCATGCAGGAGAAAAGCCCGAAGGACTCTGTACCTGAGCAAGAAGAGAAGGGGAGTATGGGGAAGGAGCAGAGAAAAAAGCAGGGGAGCGGAAAAGAGACACGACAAACAGAGACAGAGATGGGGCGGGGTGTAAGAAAGGGGAAGGCTGCCCACTGAGTGCCAATGGAATCGATTCCTCCCTCCCTGTCACCCTCAGCCCCAAGGTCGGGGCAGAAGGGTCTACTGGGAGTAAGCAGATTTGGATGGAGTTCCATATTGACACCCCTCCCTCCGTGGGCTTCTCCGCGTCTCCCCACCCCAGTCTTCGAGCTGGCATACTTCCGGGCGCGGGCCCCAACCTTCTCTGTCCCTGGCGTCCCCGGCCACCCCCCCAGCCCCTCTCCTAGGGCACCCTCGGCCCCCGGCTCTTACTGGAGGATCGGGACGTGCTGTTGACGAAGACGTTGAGGAATTTCTTGGAAAAGGTGAGGTCGGGGCTGTCCGGGCTGTCTGGGGAGGCTGCGCCGCTGCGGCTGCCCAGGCGCAGGTCGCGAGCCCCTGGAGCCCCAGACCCCGGCGGGGAGCCCGGGTCCTCGCTGCCGCTGTCGCTGCCGCTGTCGCTGGCCGGACTGTCGTGGCTGAGGCCTGAAGCGCAGCGCCGGAGACTCACCAGCTCCAGCTGCGTGTGCTCGTCCACCACCAGCGTGTATTTGACCGCATCGTAGACCAGGGACGCGTCTCGGGCAGCTGCTGGGCCGGGCCCCAGGTTCAGGCCGCGAGGGGCCACTACCCCCGCGGCCTCATCTTCTTCCTCCTCGTCTCCTTCCTCTTCCTCTTCGTCCTCGTCCTCGTCCTCCTCTTCCTCGTCCTCGTCCTCGTCCTCTTCCTCTGAGCAGGCAGCTGAGCAGGCGCGGCTGGCGCGGGCAGCACGGCCTGGTGCGCCCCACACGGGAGTGATGGTGTCCCGCGTGGGGTTGCTGAGGAAGAGGAAGGGCCCCGGCTGGGCGGGTGGGGGCCGCACCGGGGCCGGTGGTCTGCCGGGTGGCTGTAGGGCACTGCCTCCTCCGCAGCTGTTGCCGCCGCCGCCACCTCCGCCTCCACACAGTGTCTCCATGTCCACCAGCTCTAGCTCAATGCTGGCAGGTGCCCCCGGGGCGCTCTGAGGCTCCTGCTCCTCCTCTTCCTCTTCGTCGTCGTCCTCTTCTTCCTCTTCCTCCTCTTCAGTGTCCTCGAAGGCCAGGCCGGGCCCCGAACGGCTCCCGCGACCCCCTCCGTCTGGACCACGGCCGAGTTCCGAGGCAGAGACCGAAGCGGACGTGGGGGAGATGGTGTCACTGGGGGAGGGCGGCGCAGGTGGAGCTGCTGCAGGGGCCGAGGCTGGGGCCGGGGCCGGGTGTCCGGGCCCGGGGGACAGGCACTGAGCCGGACAGCTGATGGGCGACGAGCCCTCGGAAATGAGACGGCTCACCAGGTTGCTGAGCAGCCACGGCGAGTCAGCGTCTTCGCTCACGTCGGGTTCCGACTCGGAGCCGGACTCGTACTCGCTGTTGGCTTCGTCAGGCCCGGCAGGCTGACTGGCTCCAGCCCCTCCCGGGCCCACCGGCAGATAGGCGGGCCTCCGCAAGCCGCTGGAAGGCTCCGCTGGAGCGGGCGCGGGCACCGCGGAGGTCTCGGGAGGCCGCGGAGAGGGAGCCAGGCCGGCCTCGCGGGGCTCGGGGTCCGGCCCAGATTCGGCCTCGGCCTCGGGATCGGAGGCGGGCGACGACGCCTCCTCGATGGAGTTGGTGAGGTGGGAGGAACGGCCGCTGCTGCTGCCGCCATCGCTGCTCAGGTCGAGCTCGGTCTCGGAAATGGAGGAGATCATGTGGCCCAGGCCTCGGCCCCCGGACCCCGGCCCCGCAGCCGCCAACTCCCCTTCAGCATCCTCCGAGTCAGAGCCCGAGCCTGAGCCTGGGGAGGACAGTTCCTCACTGCTCCGAAGGCCCCGGCCACGGCCCCGGCCCCGGCTCCGGCTCCGGCTCCCGCTGGAATGGCTGCGCAAGTCGGCCTCGATGCCCGGGTCCGAGGAGGGCGAGGAACCTCCGGGCGCAGGTGGGGGCCCTGTGGACGCCTCGGATCCCTCTCCCGACCGGTTTCCTTCGCAGTCGTAGTCACTGGGGGGCCCACACTGTTCCTCACGGTGCCCATCTGCGGTGCAAACATGAGGCCCCCGATGTGCTGCAGGGAGGAAGGGGTGGGGGCGGGCAGTAAGGGCCCACCCACACAATCCCCAACTTCCCTCCAGTTTAGCAGATCCTCTCCCCCACCCCACCCCCATGGCCCAACCCAAAGCCCCTACCCCACCTCCCATCCTCTCTAACCCTTTTCCTTCTCTGCGCCCTAAGATCCACCACTCCCCCAACCTCTTTCATTCGCAGTTCCCCCAGCGGGCTGGCCACCCTCCTAAATGGACTCCCTGGCTCGGGGCTGCACCCCAGGATCTCAGCATCTCCCCTCATTTTCTGAGACCCTTTCTCTGGACCTCACTTAGAGTTCTCTCACCATTGTGGGGCTCCTCGGGGGGTGAGGGCAGCAGGGTCTCCTGCCAAGTAGCCCGGGGAGGAGAAAAGCCCCCATTGTTGTTCAAAGAGTCCTGGGGGGCGGGTGAATGAATGGGTTAAAAAGGAGCTGCCCAACTGGGCAAATTCATCAGGGTTGCATTTGCTCCTCCCCCATCCCATGGGGGGACCCACTCCCAAATCCCTCTCCTTTCTCCATACAGAGCAACACCTCCCTCACATGCAGGGTGGGCAGGGGCTGCAGGCCACACTGTGGGGGGGGGGTGGAGGATGGGGGACAGCTTCTGCTCTCCAGGCAGATCTCACCTGGGTCCCAAGTGAGGTAAGGTTCAAGGTGGTAGGACGAGGTTTGTGGGGCTCTTGGGCAGAGGGAGATGGGATGAGGGGTGGTGAGGGGGGTGCTTTGTGCCTGTGGCCCCCATCTTCCACCTCCCCTTCCCCATCTTCCTCCTCTTCCTCTTCCTCATTCTCATCAATCATCTCAAACTCCTGAAAATCATCCTGGAAGGAGCAGATAGGGTGCGGGTGTTCCGAACGTCCTAGGGAGAGACTGTCCTGGAGGGAGACAGAAACCCAGAGATGGGGAAAAGAGCCCCAGAGGTGGGCAGAGCCTGAGACATGGGGAGTGATGAAGGCCCAGCCAAAGGGAACCTTGGACATCCAAGTGTGAAGGAGAAGAAGGGAAAGGAAGGAGGTCCCACCCCAGGCTACCAGCCAGCTGGAGGAGACAAGTGGCCCAGGTGACTCAATAGGCTCAGACCACGTGGGACTGCATTGCCCTGCCTCATGTGCCCATGTCTGGCTGCCACATTTGAGGAAGAATTCTGACAATCTGATTATGAATACCGACCACCCAGGATGATGGCAAATGAGCTTCAGTTGAAGGGCCTGGGACTATTTTGCCTGGAGAGGGTTGGGCTCTGCAAAAGCAGCAGTGTTGTTTCTGAGGGAGAAGTGGCAAAGTAAGCTGGAGAGATGGCTTTGGCTCCAAGAAGGCCAAGGTTCTTCTTGTCTCTGACAAATCCTGGCTGTGTGACCCTGGAAGAGTCACCTGATAGAATAGTCCTCTAGTCAGCTCTCCAAGGCATAAGTTGCAGAGAAGCTGTCCACACTTTATCATCTAGGAGTTCCCTATTTCAGTGAAATCCAAGGTCCACTTCCTATCTCTATTCCTGCTTGGTCCCAGAGGCCTAACCCAGGAGCAATGGGAGAGAGGAGTTTACAAGGGGATAACTTAAGCCCTGATTTAAAGGGAAATGGCCCAACAGCCAATGCTGGCCTAGAAGAGGAAGGGTGGTCTAGAAGAGGGGTGGCTTCCTTCTCCCTTGAGATTTTCAAAGGTTGCTGGTTGATCATGTGTCCAGTTTGTTACAGAGGAGTCTTTTGGGAATGGATCCTGTGCCCTTTGGGGTTCTTTCACCTCCAGATTCTGCTCCTGGGCTGGGATGTCTAGAGACACAGTGATTCACAACATGAACTAGCACCCTTAGGGATAAGTCCCAAGAGGAAGGTTTCCAGCAGCAGGAGGAAAGAAGGTTAGACCTTGAGGGGATTGCCATATCCAGAGGCTGATAGGAGCCCAAAGGCTCCCCAAACCAAGATCACCCAAAAATAGATCAGAATAGCAAAAGCCTCAGCCCAGCCCACACCCACTACACCCCATCTGGCCTGTCTAAGCTCCCATGCCTACCTAGTCTTCACCGTGCCCTGGCCCCACCTCTCCCCACCTTCTCACAAGGATCCGAATCATAGTTGAGACCAATGCCACAGTCGTCGGTGATCTCAGACAAATCTTCATCATCAAATTCTTCTAGGCTGATGTCCTGGGGAGGCCTGAGGGGGCAGAGGGATGAGAGATCCTTAAGGACCACCCTCCCACCCTACTCCCAGCCCTTGATCCCTAGGAGGGTCCTGCTGAAGCAGGGGGGCAGTGTTTAAAAAAAAAAAGCCTTTCTGGTGTGGAGGTGGGACTCTACCAAGTTGCCCATATCCCCTGCTCTCCTAAGCATATGTGGGATATGTGGAAAAAGAGTGCGTCTTCAGGGTACCTGTCCTGCTTCTTGACCTTTCGGTCCTCTGAGAAGAGAGTTTCTCCAGAGATTAAAGTAGAGAAGCAGTATAACATATGGGAGACAGGAATCAATCAAGTGTTCAATAAATAACCCTGGTCAAGTTACTTAACTCCTACAGTGGTCCCATGTAACTTTCTAAAAGGGACTATATAACAAGTCTTATAAAAGAAGAAGAAGAGAGAGAGAAGGAGGGAGGGAGGGAGGAAGTAAAAGAAAAGGTGAAATAAACAAATTCATAGAGCTTAGGCCCCTTTATCCCTGCAGGCTTGATCTTCAGGGCTAGGCCCCTCATCCAGATGCAAAATTCCTTACACATCTCACAGTAATTGGCCCTTAGACACCCATGTTCACATTTCCTCTTTTTCCCTGCTCCAATGTCAGCTCTACCCACAATCCCCAAGTTTCAGGATGATTCCTGAGCCCTCAGGGAAGTGTCCAGCTGGAGCCTCATTTTAGACAAATCCTGAGAGCTCTCAACAACAGAAGGTCATTTCACCACATACCTCCTACCTTTGGTGCTCCCAGAGTACAAGAATGTCTGACTTCACCAGGCCTCTGTAGAGAGTCCTCCATTCTCCCCATATTAATGATATGCATTTCATGACTTTTGGAAAACATTTTTAGGCTGCTTTTATCCAATACAAATTTGTGTTTTCATAACTTTAGCTGAACCTTCACTCCTGCCTGGCAATCCTTTTTATTCACTTTGTATCATCCCTTATTACACACTCCTCTGCCATCGTGCCCAGCCTTCTCCTGAAACACTCAGGGCAACCTCTGCCTCAGTGGATAGCCTACCTCATTTTTTGAAAAGCTTGAGGCCATATCTACTCAGAATATTTAATAGCCCCCCACCCATCCACTCCTCCCTCCTCCCATAAATAGCATTGCTTCTTTTTCCCTTAGTTTTCCTTTCTTCATTTTTTAAACCCTTATCTCCTGTCTTAGAAGAATTACTAAGCATTGGCTCCAAGGCAGAAGAGTAGTAAGGACTAGGGAACTGGGGTTAACTGACTTGCCCAGAGGCACACAACTAGGAAATATCTGAGGCTGGATTTGAACCCAGGAACTCCCCATCTCCAGGCATCTCTCTCTACTTACTGATCCATCTAGATGTCCCAGTAGCATTGCCTCTTGCCAAAGCTCACTCTACCGATGTCTTTGATACTAAGATTTCTCGAATCACTCCTAGGACCTCAATAATTCTCAATTTCTGTCTCTCTGTGTATGTGTCATCTGTATCTCTGGCATCCTCAGTCCTGTGAGTAACTCTTTCCCCTCATCTTATAAATGTATTTGGGTCTCCTTATCCTTAAAAAAAAAAAGCCCTGCCATTCCCACAAGGTCTTGAGAAAGGTTCTAGTAAACAGAGGGCTGGACCTGGAGTCAGAAAGATCTGAAATAAAATCCAGCCTCAGACTCTTACTAATTCATTTCATGACTCCCTAATGTTGATGCACCCAAGAAGTCTGCCCTGAGACACATCTCTTCCCTATCCACTTGCTTGCCCACTCCACTCTCCAGCTGTCACTACCAACCAGAAGACTCCCAAATCTGCATCCTCAGAACTGTACTCTCTCCTGAGCTTCAGACCTGCCTTGTGCATTGACTGCTAGGAGTCTCCATCCACATATCCCACAAGCAACTCAGAGTCAATATGTCCCAAGCCAGTCTTCCCACCCCACCCCTGTTCCTTCTAAATTTGTCATTTCTATTAAGGGAGCCACCATCTTCCCTGGCACCCATTCTCTCAACCCCATCTCCAAGCAGTTGTTAAATCTTACCATGTCTCCATTCACTTCTCAGGATTCATCCATCCATCGTCCCTTCTTCCCCCTCACCCAAACACTACTTTAATTCCAACTCTCACCTTGTCTCACCTGGATTATTGCAGTAGCCTCCTAACTTGCCTGCCTGCTTCTAGTCTCTCCTCTCTCCAATTTGGCCCGCTCATTTGATCAGATCTTTTTCTTGGGTCTTTCATTCCCTTACCGGGAACTGTTTAATGACTCCCAAATGTCTATGGAATTCCTTGTTTGAGCTTTAAGGACACAACGTTTCCTTTCCAGTCTTACCTTCAACCTCCCTCCAACCCAATTGGAGCTCTCCATGGTATGGCACACATCTCACATTTTCCCATCTCTATGCCTTTACAACATCTCATTGGCCTGAAAAGCCATCCCCCTTCAATGAAATCCTACCCATCCTTGAAGGCCCATCACAAATGCCACCTCCTCCAGGTGGCCTTCTCTGATTCCCTCCCCCAAGGCCCAGTTGGTAACAAGCTTCCCCTGAGCATTCTCAGAGAACTTGACTTATATCCCCCTTTCTGATGCCCTTATTCTTTGTGGATATGTACTGCAATTGTTTGTTTCCTCTTGGCCTGACTGTGAGCCCCCTCAATTCCCCTACAAGGGCAAAGCCCAGGGTTCATTGGTCTTTGTCTCTCTGCCAGTGCCTATCACTGTTGCAACTGGCACAAATAGGGGCTTAATCAAAACAATGAATGGTTGGAACCTACTGTGTCCTTGACTATTATGTATCATTCCCTTGATTCTCCAAGGGTTCCCCTTAATCCCCCCAACAAAAGCCCTATCAGAGGTTCCCCAAACCTACTTCCTGTGGCCCACAACTTCCCTCAACCCCCCCCCCTGCACCTAGCAAACTCATCTCACACTAGCACAAGAACTTTGGCTCCCCAGGACAGGACAGGATAGAGTCAGGTAGGACTAGGCCAGCTCCCCTAGGTTTAGTGTCTGCTCAGAGGTCCAGGTTAGGCTCCGGACCCTCTCCTCTCCGTTCCTCCTCTTCAGCCCTATCCAACAACCCCGCCCTTCCCCAGGGGAGCTTTGCTGAGCTAGAAGGGGGGGGTGGCAGGACTGGTGCTGCAGCAGCTGATGGGGAGGAGGGAAGGGGTGGAGCATAATGAAAGGAGCAAGGCCCTGTTTGTCCCCCTCCCCCAGGTATCCTACCCCTCCCCAAGGACTCCATTTCCCTTCCCCAGACTACTGGCCTGACTCCACCCCCTAATTCCAGCTCTGGCCCGGCCCCCCTCCCCCATTTTTCCTATTCCCCCTCCCCCAAACTCCTCCACAGATTCCATCCTCTTTCCTTAGACCCAGGACCCCAGCCTTTTACCTAAGCTCCATTACCCCCCTTGCTGTCCAGGCCCAACTGCAGACTGGGTCTGAGGTAGTAAAAGGATATCACAGGTCTGGGACCTAGAGGCAATCGCCCTGGGTCCAGGATTGTGGCCAGCTATGGCCTCCCGTTACAGGCCCCAGACTCGGGGGCTGAAGGATAAGAAAAGGGGGACCCAGAGACTGGAGGGGTTGGGGGAGGGGCAGGAGACCTGGAACCAGAGAGCAGTAGAACAGTTGAGTCGGGGGTGGGGGATCAAAGGTGGGGAGGCAGGAGATGAGGATAGAGAGAGGGGGCACCAAGAATCGAGGTTGCAAGGAAGCCAGGGGATAGGGAAGGAAGGAGGAAAAACCAAAAGCTTAGGGTCCAGGAGATGGGGGTGGGAGACGGGCCAGGGGAGGGGGTCAATGAGTAACTGAAGAGGGGGGAGAGCGGTGACCTGGGGAGGGCCGGAAAGGGGGAGAATGCAGGAACCAGCCGAGGTCTGGGGGCCCTAGGTGCCTACCTGCCTCCCGGCGGTGACAGGGAGTGGAAGGTAGAAAGAGAAAACATCTCCGCCCGATCCGCCATCTTCTCCCGGGGAAAGGCTGCCCGACTGCGGAGATGGGGGGAGGGGTGGACGGCGCTGCCAGCCCCCACCCCAGCTCCCTTGCTCGCCGTTCGCCCCCCCACTGTCCAGGGAGCCCCACGTACCCCGCAACCGCCGCCGCCGCTGCCCGCGATAACCGGAGCAGATGCCGCGGCTGCACAAGCGGCAGTGCCGCAGGGGGAGGGGGAGGGAGGGGCAGGGTGAAAGGGGGGAGGAGGGGAGATGAGGGGGAGGGGAACCTGGCCGTAAGCTGGTTGGTGGAGGCGAGACCTAGGGGATCCGGTGCAGATGAGGGGATCGGGTGGAAGGGAATGAGGAAGGGCAGCGTTGTGGGGGCGAAGACCGCGGAGGCAAAGGATGCAGAAGAGCCATCCGGTTAGGGACGGATGATGTCGTAAGGAAGAGGAAGAGGGGCTGCTGGGTAGCGGCGCGCAGCTGCAGGGGACCAGAGTGGGCCGGGGTCCAAGGCCTCGAGGGGCCAGCTGGAGGACAGGCTGACTGATCTGTCGGACCCGGGCCGGAGTGGCAGAGGGTGCCCGGAGGCAGTCGCATTGGAGCTGTCCACGAATGAACTGAGATGGAGCTGTCCATGAAGAGAGTTCTGATGGGTCTGAGCCCTAGCGGCATATCCTCAAGGCACTAATGAGAGCTGCCTATAAAGTGGACATCGCAGGGCAGAGACGAAGTGGTCCACACCAAGGTCCTGGCGGGGCTGGAAAGGAGCTGTCCACGAAGAAGAGACTGCGGGTGAACATAGTGCTGACAGGGGTGGGACCGAGATGCAGCAGCTCGAAGAGGACCCCGGGGGTCTGAGACAACATTATTCATCCTTCGGGCACTGCGGAGGGGCTGAAGTGGAGCTGTCCATGAAGACGGTACTGACGGGTTGGAGCGTAGGTGGTTACTGATGGGGCTGGAAAGGACCTGGGTCTAAGCTATCCATCCTCTCTACGAAACTTTGTTTTAAGCATTTACTTGTAAACAACAAATTGCTGGATTTTGCTTCCTGCCTCATTCCGTCGTTTTCATATAGAATTATACTTGTTAGTCGCGGTTTTTCCCCCCTCTCCATCTTAGAGCCTCGTATTTTAAAAGGGGAAAGAAGTGGGGGAGGAGAGGTGGCATAAGTTCAAGTTATCTGGAATTGAAGCAGTATTACCCCCAATCCTGTCCCCTCTTCCTCCTACCAGGAACATCTCTCTCTCTCTCTCTCTCTCTCTCTCTCTCTCTCTCTCTCTCTCTCTCTCTCTCTCTCTCTCTCTCTCTCTCTCTCTCTCTCTCTCTCTCTCTCTCTCTCTCTCTCTCTCTCTCCTACAATAACCCACCTGTTCTTCATGTTTGAAATTTTTTTGCTGATGACTATCCTTAACTCTACCTCCTACCTTCTCTCTTAAACCCTTCTCTTGTCCTCTTGACTCTCCCAATTCCCAGCCCAGTGTCCTGTTGATTTAATTCCATTTCTACATTATACTCTTCCTCCACGTCCACATAAGAGTTGTTCTTTAGAATCGAACCTCAATCCCCACATTTTTATATCTTTCTTCTTTGGGGACATGTCAGTTATTAAAAATGATAAGTTCCTCTCTCTTCTTGCACATTCTGTCCCTAGGATAGTCCTACAGTAAAAAAATAATGGCCAAGATCTAAGCTTGCCTGTCTTTGTTCCCTCTTCTTCTCTTAAAGTATTGGAGGAGGGGCTTCTGAAAAAGTGATAGTCTCTTCTCCCTTATTCAGGATGCTTGCATTTTGTCTTTATTTAGTCCTTTTTATCCTGAATTGCCCATCCTGACGACCTGTGATGAATGTGGGGTGAAGATTTTTCTATTCAGGGGATGCTGCTGATGCTAGACAATGGAAAGAACAGCAGGTTTGGCATCAGAAAATCTGGTTTTTAGATTCTGATTCCGCTACTGGTGTGACCTTGGGCAACTCACTTGCTGTCTCTGTACATCTGTTTTCTCATCTGCAATATGAGGGGGTTGAATTGGATGGCTTCCAAGGTCCCTTCCAGCTTCCAGTATAGGGTCATATGATGGAGTTTAATGGAGTTGTCTATTCTGAAATAGTGATGGGGTTGGATGAGAGCTGCTGACTCAGGAATGAAACTTCCTCTCCAAAGCCTCTCAGCATGACTAGATCAGTGTTGTCCAAATGGAACTGTGGGGCTGGATCAATGTGAACTATCCAAAGAGGACTAATGGAACTGAGTCAGTGACGCCGATCAAATAAAACAACATCTGTAAAGTGTTTTGCAAACGTTAAAGTGCTATGGAAATGTTAACTATTAACAACAATGCTGACAACAGTGATGATGATATAAAAACATCATCATCATCGTCATTATTATTATTTTCCTGAGGATAGTGATGAGACAGGCTATGATGATACATTTCTTCTAAGGGCATCAATGGATCTGGAACAGATTTGTTCATCCTTTATACTCTTATTCATCTATTCAGAAAGCATTTATTCCACTCCTCTTCGCAGAGCATTCTGATGGATACTAGGGGGAAATACAAAGTTTAGATAAGATGTGGTCCCTCCCCTCGTGGAGCTTATAGTCTATAGAAGGGATAAAAAATCAATGCAAATAACTACAGGATATAGAAAAACATGCCAAGAACGTCTGAGTGTTAGAGAACCAAACAGCCTGTGAGTTCTGAGAGGGAAGGTCATTATTGACTGACAGAATTAGGGAAGGTTTCATGGGGGCGAAGAGCCTGTCACATAGCAGACTCTTAATAAATCATGTCGTTTGATTGGTGGAACTAGGATTAGGGTCAGAAGAAAATTTCACTGGAGCTGGGCTTCAAAGAATGGAAAGGAATTCAACAGGAAAATGGGAAGGGGAGACGTTTCCAGCACAAGGAATGACCTAAAATAAGGCACAGAAATGGGGAACATGCACCATGTATCTGTGTAGCAGAGAAAAGAACATTTTGGTCTGAGTGAATAGGAGGGATAGGAGATAAGTTTGAAAATAGGAGAAGTGGCATCAGATTGTGGAGACTTTTTTATTCTAGGCAGATGAGTTTCAAGATGGCCTAGAACAATTGAAGTCAGAGCTTTTCCAACCCTGGAAGCAGAGAGGTCTGGAGAATGATTTATGACAACCCAACCCACCCCAAGAAATCCCCACAAATTCTCCAAATACCCCTCTGCTCTGAGACCTGAACCAAACAGTTGTATTCTCATCTTTCTCCCAGCCCCCACCACCACCTTAAGGCAAAGCTGAAATAGCTGTTCTCTTCTCTGTGGCCTCTCCTTTACTCAAGGGGACAAGGGTGCTTAGTTGTTGCTATGGTTTAGCTGGGTGGAGTTTTCAGATCTTCAAAACCTGAGAGGCCTCCAAGGAGTAAAGCTATGGCTCTCGTCAATAGGGGAAGGAAGCCTTTCCTAGTCCCCCTTCCATATCCCCAACCTATCTGCATACCCCCAGGCCACAGCAGTCCTCATCCCACTGTGGCATGCCCTACCCGCTCAGTCGTGCCATCACTATTCCCTAAAGTCTATCCCTTTTCTTATCCAATTCCTCTTCCCATCTCAATGATCTCCATCTCTCTCCTTTCTCCCCTGGGAATAAGGTTCCTTTGATATCCCCTCCCCAGCCTAGCTGAAGAAGGAAAGAAAAGACAGTAAGTGTAACATAATGTTTAGAAGTGAATGATATGAAGGTGCTTTGGTGAGACCCAGAGCCCACAGCTCCCTTAGGGGACAGAAAGTCTAGGACCCTTCTGAAGAACAGGATATAAGGATCCCCTATAGCTTTTCCCTAAGAACTTGTTCATCTCTGTTAATTCTCCCTGGTTTTCTCCTTACAATGAAATTTGCCCTCAATATGACTCTCAGATGACCAATAAGACCTCAGGCCTGATAAACCATCCAATCCCAGACTCTCAAAGCTACATTTGACCTCAGTGGGTATTTAGTCCAACCTCTGTCTGAAGAGGAATCCACTCTACAACATGCTCAGTACCTGATCAAAATGCCACTTGAATACAGCCAATGACAGAGAACTTACAACCTCAAAAAAGAGTCTATTACATTTTGGATTCATTTTTTCCCTTATGTTGAACCCAAACCTTTCTCTCTACAGTTTCTATCCTAGTTCTCCCTCCTGAGGCTACCCAAATGAACCATATCCTTCTTCCATGAGACAACATTTTAGTCTCATTTCCAAGATACATAAGAATCTACTTCCAATTTGTGAGATGAGGATCCACTCCCCAGTTGATTAATGGTGAAAGATCTCAAGAGAAGAAATCCAAGGGATTAATAGTCATATAAAAATATTCCCAATCACCTATAAGTAGATAAATGCAAATGAAAGCAACTCTGAGGGTCCACTTCACATCTATCAGATTAGCAAAGATGTCAAAAAAGAAAAATGACAAACATTGGATGGTTTGAAGAAGAACAAGTACAGTGTGGAACAGTAGGATGGATTGGTCCAGCCATTCCAGAAAGTAATTTGGAACTCTGTCCAAAAAGATACTAAACTATGCATGACAGTACCATTAGCAGGTTCATGTCTAGATACCGAGGTAACTGATGGTGCAGTAGATAAAGGCTGGACTTGGAATTTAAATCTGGCCTCAGGTACTTACTAGCTGTGTGATCCTGGGCAAGTCATTTAATCTGTTTGTCTTAGTTTCCTCAACTGTGAAATGAAAGTAATGAGTACCTACCTTGCAGAGTTATTGAGAGGATCAAATAAGATAATATTTTTTAAAATAACTTTTACCTTCCATATTGGAATCAATACTGTGTATTGGTTCCAAGGCAGAAGAGTGGTAAGGGCTAGGCAATGGGGGTTAAATGACTTACCCAGGGTCACACAGCTAAGAAGTATCTGAGCCCAGATTTGAACCTAGGACCTCCCGTCTTTAGGCCTGACTCTCAATCCACTGAGCTACCCAGCTGCCCCCAAGATAATATTTTTAAAGGCATTTGTTCAGTGCCTGGAACACAGTAGGCATTTTGTAAATGTTTATTCCCCTCTCTTTTCCTTTAAACACACAGAGAAAAACACTTGCCATAAAGGTGAAAATCCAGTCAAGAGGTGTGAAGTTATTGAGCAATAACTTCAGTCAGCCACCAAGTGGCAATCAGAGCCTGAACTCTTATCCACAATGAAAGCCAGTTGCTTTGGCACTGCACACTCCCTGGGATGTTTACACCACTGACCTAGACATGTTTCTTTCCAGGGTTCTAATCTAGGGAAATATATATATAAATGCATTGGAAAAAATAATAATTGCTATGATTATATTGTCTCTATCCCTACCCCTTGGAATAGTTTACACTTTCAATTACTTTCCCATATGTAGCTAATAGACTCAGATATAAAACACTTCAGTTTTAATATGCATTAAATTAAAGAGATAAGCTCTTTACTTCTCCACCAAGGACCAGCATCACTACATCACTATCTCTTTGTTTCTTTCTCCTCCCAACCACTCTTCCATTCTGGGAATATCTCCACATACTCTCATGACTTATAGAGTATTGAAAGGGAAGTTTCTCTCAGCATTCCTCAGTTTAAGAGGTGGGCAAGTTATCTTCTTCTAACAAGTAGAAGTCATAGCACCTTGCCATTCACAGGAGGCTGTGGGTATTACTGATCCCTTCTGCCAGGTTCACCCCCACAAAATTATAGTTGTTTCCTCTTTATAATATTATCCATAATAAAGAGAATTGGACTTCAGTGTCACAACTTTGTCCAATCTACAATAAAAACAACTGAGCCAGAGCTCAGAGCCAATAACTATTTTTAGAAGGACCTATCCCCTCCAAAGTATAGAATCCCAGACCTTCTACATGATCTGAGACCTTTATCTTCTCCATGTTATAGCCTTTATGCCCTCCAGTGTCCAATCCTGTCTTTATATACCTAGTAAGTACAAGTATCAGCATGGCATCTCATTGGTGAACTCTAAACTCTTGGTCACACTGCTACCAAGCAATGAGGTAGGTATATAAAAGCCAGCCTATATGCCCCCCCATCCTCATGACATCCAGCCAATCTACACCCCATCCTCAAGACACCCACTTTAGTAGTAGGCTCCATGCAATAGACCCTGACCTAATATGGTTGGGTATTAGATCTAGCCTCATATTCAGGCCTTCATGATGGGTCAATGAGAAAGTGATACAGGGTAGAATGACTCTTAATATGTCTCAGGTCTTACCACTGAGACTTGTGGCTTCAGAATGGAGGTCTCCTGCAAATGATGCTGACAAGTTAAAGTTTGACATAAAGTTTAACATGAGAAGAAAGACTTCTGATTATTATCTATTAACAATGAGTAATTACCATCCCTATGGAATCACATTAAACTAGATAATACTACTTAGAACTAAATCTAAAAATATAGAAAAAATTATTGATTTCTGCTAAAATGGGCTAGGGGGTCAAATTATTTCTCACAAAACAGATTCTAGGGCAGTCCCTTAAGGGCACAAAGGTCTCAGTTGCTTCTCAATCTTGCTCACCTTCCAGATCTCCTGGGTCTATGCAAAGTTCAAATGGCACAGATGACAAGGCCCTGATTACATGTCTATTAATGCATCCTAAGACCATAATAGCTTTCTTGGCTGCTATTACATACTGTTAACTCCTATTGAACTGCCCTTCACTGAAACCTTCAAATCTGTTTCCTTTGAACCCTCTTCCATTTGGCATTTGTAAATTTGTTTTACAGATTTATTATATTTTATATTTTTATTATATATAATTATATATAATAAAAATATATATTATATATAATATATATTTATATATATAATTAAAGATTGTTGTTGTTGTTGTTTTTAACCAAGAGGAGGACTTTACATTTACCTTGTAATAAAGGGGTTGTTCTATGCCCAACCACTGCTGATGATGGAATCCTTGCAGCTCCACCAGACTTTCCTTCCAAAAGTCCCTGGATTTTCTCTCTCTTACAACCTTTACAGAATTTAATCTTGAGATCTTGTCCAATTCACATACCTACAAAGATCTTTTTAGATACCAATTCTATCATGCAACATGAGTTATTCATCTACTAAGTATCCATTTCTTTTGAACATTATCTCAAAACATTTATGCCTTGAACTAGGCAGTCAATCAGTAAACATCGATTAGGTACCTACTATGTGCCAGGCAATGAGCTAAGTGCTGAGGATATTAAAATAGTCCCTGCCTTCAAGAAGAATAAAAAATATCTAGAAACATAATATATATAGGATAAAAAGAAAATACTTAAAAGACAGAAGGCACTAGAATGAAGAGAATTGGTCAAGCTTTCTGTAGAAAATGGGATTTTAATTGGAAATTAAAGTAAGTCAGGAAAGCCAGTAGGCAGAGATAAGGAAGGAGAGCATTCCAGGCATGGGGGACAGTCAGAGAAAATCCCCATAGCCAAGAGAGAATATCTTCTTCTTGGAATAGTGAAGAGGTTGGTGTTCTGGATCAAAGAGTAAATGTCAGAGTGTGAATATGGAATTAACTCTCATTGAGTAATAAGCTGTCAACCACACTCTTACAAATTTAGTCCAACCCTTTTATTTCTACCCCTTACTTTCTGGCACTTAGAAGAGTAAGGTGTAAAAATACTGGAAAGTAAGAGGAGGCTAGATTATGAAAGGCTTTGGATGTCAAATAAAAAATGTTAAACAGATGAAAAATTGAGGCTCAGAATTTTTCAGTATATCAAAGAATCTGAACAAATGGTTCTCAAAAGAAGAATTGAAGTAATTAGCAATGAAAAGTTGCTGCCAATCAATAATAAGAGAAATGAAAAACAAAGAGATTTCATATCACCCAGACATTTGTCAAAGTTGACAATAGATGGAAAGAGTCAATGCTGGAAGGACTGGGGAAAGACAGGCATATTGATGCAATGCTGGTGGAGTCATAAATTAGTCTAGCCATTCTGGAAAGCAATTAGGAATTCCATGAAGAAAGAGACTAAAATACGTATGTCCTTTGACGCAGAGATTCTACACAGTCACATATGCTAGAATATTCATGGTAGCACTATAAAATTTTTGCCTTTTTAAAAAAGAAATAAACATACTCAGGTAAAACATATCTACTCAGTTCTGTACCTTGAGTCCATTGATGCCTCTGTGGTAAGGAGAGCAGGATGTTTCTTCATCTCTCCTCTGAGATCATGGTTAGTCCCAGGTACAAAAGTTGAACTCCATTAGCTGAAATTCAGTACTTTTGATGATCTGAGTTGTTCTCACTCCATCTTCCCTTTCTATTTCACTCAACAAACATTCTTAGGTCTACAACATGTAGAAGATCATTCTAAGTGCTGGGGAGAAACAAAATCTACATAAGATACCACCTTTGTTTTCACAGAACTTGTGGAGCATATTAGAGCCAACAGTAGGAGCCCATTGGGCACCAAGAGTCATCCAGTCTGGCTGTCACATAGTCTGCATAGAGGAGAATAACAGGAGATAAGACTTGAAAAGTGGGTGATACCAGATTGTGAAGGGCCTTGAATGCCTAGCCAAGGTGTCTAAACTTTTCTGGGTAGACAGTAAAGAGTCATTGAAGATAACTAAATAAAACAGACCCTCAATTCTATTCCATTCAGTTCAACAAATCTTTATTGACCATTAACTGGATGCAAGGCATAATTCTGATGGTGGAGTGGGAGGAATGTTTCTGGAAGCAATGGGAAGAGTGGCAGGAGCTGGAACAAGGGGTCTTCATGTGCCCTTAGCTTCAAAAATCATAGGGATTTCCCCTCCTCACTGGGTATATAAGCAATATACCTACCAAAACTTCAGATCTCCCATCTTCTCACCTTGTCTGATGAAATAGTTTCTTTTCTAAAATTCATGGCAACAATATGTACTGTTGAATGCATTGTAATATGAACATGTAATATTACCTAACACAAAATCTTACAACCAATTGTCCATTAATCACCTGATCCTCTTCATTGAAAAGTCTTATTTAAAAGTTTCTGTATTGTCCTCTGTAAATCATTCACTTTCTGCACAATGTCCTCTGTTGTCTCTGGATCCTTCTCTTCTATAGGAATCTCCTCTTCCACTGGAATGGTCCTCTCCTTACTGATCTTTTTGACTACAGACTCTATTTGACTGATGCAATCTCAGCTTTCCACTTCACCACTATTCATCAACTCTTCTTCTCCTTCAGTTTCTCCTCCTTCTATCTCTTCTATTTCCACATTCTCATCTTCAATTCTATGACCTAATTTTACATGAGAACAATGGAACCAAGAATCTCTTTCTAATACTTTCACTGATGAAGGTGAAATTAATACAATAGTATAAGGACCAATCCAACTTTCTTGTGTAGCTGATATTTTGGCAAATTTTTTCATATATACCATATCACCTGGTTGGAATTTGTGTAGAGAATAATCCAATGGACTAGATTGGATCAATATTCCCCTATCATGCAACTCTCTAAGCCTTTGTTGTAAAGCAATTAAATATTAAGCAATTTGACAATCTCTGCCAAAGAGAGGTGTATAAACAACTTTACAAGTTTTTGCTTGCAATGGAGCATGACCAAATAGTATTTCATAAGATGATACATGTAAATCTGCTCCAGGTCTTGTACACAGGAAAAACAAAGCTATGGGAAGAATATCTGGCCATTTTAGATGAGTTTCAGCACAAATTTCCCCCACCATAGTCTTAAGTTCCCTGTTCAAATGCTCCACTTGACCTGAACTTTGTGTGTGATAAAGAACATGAAACTTGGGTGTTATTCTTAAAGTCTCATAGACTCTTTTCAGAATATCTTGAGTAAAATGAGATCCTCTGTCTGAGGCTATGATAATTACAACACCAAATCTAGGAACAATTTCCCTAAGCAACACTTTCACCACAAAGCTAGCTGTATTTGTAGTAGATGGAAATGCTTCAGGCCACTTTGTTAACTGATCAACAATCACAAGGCAACACTTGAATCTTCCAGCTTTTGGCATGCTTATATAGTCTATTTGCAAACTCTTGAATGGGCAATATGCTAAAGATCTACCACCTAAACCTTTCTTTCTGAATGCACCTTGATTGAACTTTTGGAAAATAGAACAGCTACTACAGATCCTATTTGCAACGGTACTAATTCCTGGTGCTACCCATGATCTCTTAACAGGATCTACAACAGCTTGTGTACCAAAATGACCTTTTATCTATGGCTTGACACAAGTAGGTGTAAAAATCTTTTGGTATGTAAGAATTGAAGGTACTTGAAGGTACAGGGGATATAGAAGGGCTAGTGACAGGGAATGGAGAAGTTGAGGAACAGAGGGAATATGGAGGCTGGTGAGGTAAAAGGAGAGGTTGTAATAAGGAATGGAGGAGGAGAAGGGACAGAGGTACCCACTGGGGATGAGAGACTCTCTTTGTAATTTCCTCACACTCAACCCACAAGAGAGGTACTCCTGGGTACGTCTGGGTTAAGAATGCCAGGACCAGAGTTTTGAGTGAACTTCTGGGAATAGGGGAGTTTAATCCTCAAGGCTTGTCAGGTAGTTGAAACCCAGAAATTCCCTTTGTCTGCCAGGCAGACCATCACTATTGGCTTTCTTTGTTTAGCCAAGGCTAATGGCTATCATTAGCCACCAGCCTCTCTTTCTTTGCTCTCCCTTCAATATGAGTCTGACTGTGATCTTCTATTTGTCAAGTAGTTTAATAATTATAGTAAATCAAGAAAGGGGCTAGGTAGGTGAGAATAGGAGACCCTTGCTTCTTCTTTAGCTGAGCCAAGATGGCTCGGCTTCAGCTTATCTATCTTCTTCTTTGCTAGTCACTATCTCTATTCTGATAAACAAAAGGCAAGTGTCCTTCTTGGGAAGGTCGAAGTATGTAAAGGACCTTCAGCATGACCCCCTGAAGTTAAGGGATCAGCCCCTTTCAGCAGATGTAGTTGTTTGGTTTCTTCCTCTAATAGATGCTCTTTAACATTCAGGAATCTTCTTCTTCGGGGTAAGGAAAATGGAGGCAAGGTTTCTCCACATGTTAGGATCTAGAGCTCCTGGTCTTTGCTCCACATCCCACCGAGTTCAGAGGGCAAAGATCCTTTCTGTTAGCAGTTTCTCCCACAATCTTCTTCTCTCACTCTGTCACTCCACCTCCCATCACATTCCAAATGATGTCTACTAACTCATAAATGGGCATAAATGCAAGAGCTTGATTCACAGTTTTCCTTTCCACAAGTAAGGGTGGTTTCCCAGTGTCTGCAACCCATATACCATGTTCTTTCCTAGATCCAAATTTCTCCTTCTATGTTTGAATCTCGGAGTCTACATAAGCTTGTTGTAAATCAGCAGACTCAATAAGGTAAAGATCCATTACATACACTGAAACATTTTGGGCTGCATACTTTGCAGTTACATCAGCTCTATGATTTCCTTTAGACACTGAGCCTCTACCAAAAGTATGACTTCTGCAATGAATTATAGCCAGTTCTTTTGGCTTCTGGATAGCATATAATAACTCAGTTATTATTTCTGCATGTGCATTTGGTTTTCCTTATGCAGTAATAAAACCATGCTTTTTCCAGATTTTCCCTGTTGCATGACACACTGAAAAACTATACTGAGAGTTTGTATAGATATTTGCACTTTTACCATCAGCTAGAAGGCAGGCTTGCTTTAATGTCACTAGCTCTGCTTCTTGAGCACTTGTATTTCCAGGTAATGAGTCAAACCACAGGGTCTCAAATTCTGTGACCACTGCAGCACCAGTACAATGAATACCAATACACAAATATGAAAAACCATTAGTGAACAAAACCAAGTCTAGATTTTCAATATAAATGTCTTTCAAATCCATCCTAGGCATGTCCATCAAACCAACTACTTCCACACATTCATGTAATGGCTCATGATGTTTGTGTAGAACAGGAAGAAGGGTAGCTGGATTTAATACACTACATATCTTCAACTGCATGGTCTCTCTCTCTAGGAGAATAATTTCATACTTCGAAATTCTTTGATCTGAATAAGCTTGAGTATGAAATTTTCTCATTGGTGCCCAAGTTCACACAGGTAGGCAGTGTCTTAGACCATGAGCTGAATCTTGAAAAATGCCAGGGGAACTAGGAGGTAGAGTTGAGTGGGGAAATTATTCTAGGCCTAGGGAATATCCAAAGCAAAGAAAAAGAGACAGGTGATGGAATGGTGTGTTTGAAGATCAGCCAGAAGGCCAAAGCTGATGGATTAAGAGAATATGGAAGAGAGGGAAATGTGAGAACAAAATGGGTGTGATGCCAGAAATTTGTCCAATCTTCAAAAAAACATTGAGGCAGAGCTCCAATCCAAGAGCTGTTTATTAGAGGGACCTGGCCCCCCTCCAACAAATAGGGTCCCAGACCTTACTCATGGTCTGAGACCCCTGTCTTCTCCAGAATACAGTTTTTATACCCTTTAGCACCTAGCCCTATCCTTACAAGCCCGGATAGTCCAGGCATCAATGAGTTATCTTGTTGGTGGATTCCAAACTCTTGATATGCACCTTGGCCATGCTGCTACTAAACAATGGGATGGGCAGAGAGCAACCAGCCCATCTACACCCCATACTCAAGACACCCATTCTTAGCAATGTTCCCTGGGTATCCTAGTGATGGGCCCTATACTATTATTGTTCAGAATTAGGTCAAGTCTCTTGTCCAGGCCTGCCTGATGTGGGTCATGGGGAGGAAGAGATATTGGGTGGACAGGAGTTTTAATATATCATGGGACTTTCCACTGAAGCTTGTAACATTTGCAAGCTATGCTGATGAATTAAAGTTTAACATAAAGTGTAGAAGAGACTCTTATTATTTTTAGAACCCATACAACTCTGACTTATAACTAGTTCTTTCTGATTATTAGTATTTGTTAATAATAAATAACTGCTCAAAATGCCTATGGAACCACACTAACCTAAATAATACTGATTTGAACTAATCATTGGGATAGAATTATTGATCTAAGATGGGAAAGGATCTGGTAAAATAGGGGAGGGATCAAATTCATTCTCAGAGGTAGGGAGGGCCTTACATACTAAAGAGATGACTTGATATTCAATCCTGGAACCCATAGGGAACCCCTACAGGGTAATGAACCAGAAAGTGGCATGGTCAAACCTAGACTTAAAAACAATCTTGGGCGCTGGCTGTGTAGAGGATGGGCTGAAGTGGGGAGATACTGGAGGTGAGAAGACCAACCAGGAAGGCTGTTGGGGTAACCTTGGCATGAATCAATAAGGCCGTTTGTTCACCACAGTGAAGGGAAACTGGGCAAATGGGAGAGATAGCAGAAAGGGAGAAATGGCAAGACTTGGCAACACATTAAACAGAATAAATTGAAAATAATCCAAGAAGGAAGGACCAGGTCAGAAGGGCTGGGCCTTTAAGAAAGCTGGGAAAGCCAGAGGGCAGAGATGATGAGGGAGAGCATGCCAGGCATGGGGGCTAGATTATAGTCTAAGAACTTGTTCAAGGAATGGCAAGGAGAAGAGTGCCACTGAATGTATAAGAAGACAGAGCAGGTAGGAAGGGGATAGGCTGTGAAGGGCTTTGGAGGCTCAACAGAAGATATTGTGTTTGATCCTGAAGCTGACAGGGAATGGTGAGGGTAGGGGGTGACATGGTCTGATCTGTATTTTAGGAAAATCGGGATGATGGACTTTGAGACTGTGCCACATAAAGACTGATCTAAAAATAGGGTTGGATTCTGGAGGGCAATTTGGAACTATGCCCAAAGGGCACTAAATGACTGCCTGCCCTTTGATCCAGCCATAGCACTACTGGGTACTTTGTACCCAAAAAAGATAATAAGGGAAAAGATTTGTACAAGAATATTCCTAGCTGCGCTCTTTGTGGTGGCCAAAAACTGGAAAACGAGGGGATGCCCATCAATTGGGGAATGGCTGAGCAAATTGTGGTATATGTTGGGGATGGAATACTATTGAGCTAAAAGGAATAATAAGGTGGAGGAATTCCATGGGGACTAGAAAGACCTCCAGGAAGTGATGCAGAGCGAAAGGGGCAGAACCAGGAGAACATTATATAGAGTCTGACATACTGTGGCACAATTGAACATAATGGACTTTCTACAAGCAGCAATGCAATGAGCCAGGACAATCCTGAGGGACTTATGAGAAAGAACACTATTCACATACAGAGAACGAACTGTGGGAGCAGAAACACTGAAGAAAAACAACTGCTTGATCACATGGGTCAATGGGGATAGGATTGGGGATGTAGACTCTAAACGATCACCCCAGTGCAAATCTCAATAATATGGAAATAGGTCTTGATCGATGACACTTGTAAAACCCAGTGAAATTATCTGTCAGCTATGGGAGAGGGTTGGGGGGAGGAGAGGGAAAGAATATGAATCTTGTAACCATGGAAAATATTCTAAATTAATTAATTACATAGTTTTCCAAATTAAAAAAGAAAAATAGGGTTCGAAGATGAGTCAGCTCAGTGGTATTCTGAATCTAGTGCTGGACTTGGAATCAGTAAGACCTGAGTTCAAATCCTGATTCAGACTCTTACTCTCTCAGCCTCAACTTCCTCACCTAATCAAATGAGGATAATAACAGCACTTACCTCCCAGGGTTGTTGTGAGGATCAATTGAGATAACCTGTATGAATTTCACTCTATAAACATTAGCTTTCATTATATATCTGGGGAATATTTATCCAAGGAGGCTATGTGGCTCAGCGGCCAAAGTTGTGCTATGAAGCCAAGACCTACCTTCCACATTTCCCACTTTACCTCGGACAAATCATTCTTTGAGCCTTGGCCTCCTCACCTGTAGAATGGGAAGGTCCCACCCAATGGCCTGGAAAGTCATTTCAGAGTAGTTTACTCGAGAGCTCCACAGATTGGGAGAGAACAATCACAGCTACATCTCAGCTAATGTTCATGGGGTACTTAGAAGTCAACCAAGCACCTTACAAACCCATGGCCTTCCACAAACCGAGGAGACCTACAGAGATGAAGAGATTTGTCGGTAGTCACACAGCTAGGAATATTACTCCATTTCTATAGCATTGGAAGGTTCACAAAGCGCTTTGTGTAAATGATCTCATTTAATCGGCACCCTAGTGGCAGTGAGGGAGGATTGATGCTATTTTTGACACGCGACAGATAAAAAAACAGGGGCTAGAGAGCAGTCACTCAGCTAGGATTGGAAGTGGGTTTTGAACCCAGGTGTTCCCTGATTCCAACTCTTTTTCTTTTTTTAAATTAAAACTCTCACAGTTCCATCTTAGAATCAATACTATGTACTGGTTCTAAGCCAGAAGAGCAGTAAGAGCTGGACAATGGGGGGATTAAGTGCTCAGGGTCACAGAGCTAGGAAATGTCTGAGGTCATATTTGAACCCAGGACCTCCTATCTCTAGGCCTGGCACTCTATCCACTGTGCCGCCTTGCTGCCCTGATTCCAGCCCTTTCTATTGTGCCCCTGTGCATCTCAGGATCTTGAGACCAGCTTCCAACAAAGAGGCTCCTAAGAGCTGGGATTTCCATGTACCCTTTTCCATCTGAGCCTCGATTTCCTCCTGTATAAAGTAAGGGTTGAACTCCCCAATCTCTTCAGTCCCTGGCCTGCTCTATGACCTGTCAGGCTATGTCTTAATATCAGTAACATGTGAAAGCCCTGTACCCTCTGGGGCCTGCTTTGGAAATGCAGAATGGCCACAAAGGTTAGCAGCAGCTATGACCTCACTGGCCTGTGTTCTCCCACTAATCTCCCAGGCAAATCATCCTCTTTGAGGATTGTTCCTGCCCCTTCCCCTTATATATTCCATGGAGACATCTCTCCAAGCCCTGCGCCACATCAGGGCACCAGGGCAGGTGGCATGGGCCAACCGTGAGCCATCCCTCACTCTGGCCTGATGATGCACTCTCCTCCTTCTCTGATTGAACACAGCATGGGGGGGGGGGGAGAGAACATCGTCTAGACCATTTACTAAGAGCTGGGAAGAGGCTAACACCAACTGGCTCAAGCCATCATGCCCCTCTACCCTTGGGACCATCAATAACCATGATTCCTAAAAGACTTTGGTTACCCACAAAACATCCATACAGCATCATGGGGACAATATTGGTGTCAAATGATATCAGCCATATGTTGGCTGAACGTTTTTCCTGCACTCTTTGTTTTCCTCTTTTTTATTCTTTTTTGGCATGGGGTAGCCCTTGAGGTGGTGCCACTAGCCCTTGAGGAGGTAGCAGTGCCTCCTCTATAGGGAAATGAAAGTAACTCTAAAAAGCCAGGTAGGACTAAGGGTCTCCATCTATAATTTCACTGATAGCTCAGATGAGGAAACCCTTCCTACCAGTGGAGGTCAGTGCATTCTCCACAAACTTAGGCTCTTAAAGAGGTAGTTAGGGCACCGAGAGAATAGCAGCTCCCCTGGGCACACAGCCAGGATAGGACTTGACCCAAAGCTTCCTAACTCTAAGGCCAGCTCTCCTTTATCCACTATGCCAAAGTTCTTCTAAAAAAAAAAGGGGGAGATTTTTTTAAGAGTTTGTGTGAGGGGGAAGCTTGTAGTTATTAAAAGTACTTTACAGGGGACCTATAGGTGCCTCAGTGGAATGAGAGCCAGGCCTAAAGACAGAAAGTTCTGGGTTCCAATATGGCCCCAGACACTTTCTAACTATGTGACCCTGAGAAAGTCATTTAACCCACATTGCCTAGCCCTCACCATTCTTCTACCTTGGAACCAATACAGAAGGTAAGGGTTTAAAAAAAGGAAGAAAGAACTCTACAGTCCTCCAAAGTCAATCCATCTTTATATCCTGAACCAAGGCCTGGACAAGAAGAGGTCCAAGATGCTCCAAGGAAGAGGGTAGAAAGAGCTGAGGAATGGGTCTGAGCCTCTACCAGGGAAGAGATAGAGCCTGTCCTGTCTCAAGCTGGACAGCAGGACAAGACTTGCACAGTGACCCCTCATCCCACCCCTAGAGAAAGCACAGGGGCACTCCTTGCCTTTCCAGGTCTAGGGTCAAGGGGAGATAAGTACTCTTGTGGAGACAAGAAACACTCATTACTACAATATGATCATAGCATTTAGATCAGGAAAGAATCTTGAGGAAGCACTGGGGCCAATCTTCATCTTACAGATGAGGAGACTGAAGCCTGGAAAGGGAAATGATTTGCCCAAGGTCACATAGGCATGTCCTTTGATTATTCCTCTTCTGGAGAAGAGCAGAGTCCAAGCCTGAAGGATGCAAGGAAGGTGGGCTCTAGGATGAAGAGAAACAACGCCACTTGCAGTGGGGCTGAAAACAAGAGTTAAAACTAAAGCTTGCATGAGCTAAAAACAGCATCAATTCTAAGATAGAAAGTAAGGGTTTTACAAGAAACTGAAGCTGAGCAGACTAGACACCTTGAATATGCACTGAAGATATTCCTCAACTGAACAACATGTCCCAGGAATCACCCTTTGACTACATATGGGACCCCTGCAATTCTCTTCTCTCTTGGCTGGCTCACTCTCTCTTCAATCTGCCCTCGTGAAGGAAGGTCTGTAAAGAATAGGGAAACAAGTGTGGGATGGAGCAGCCTTAGTCATGACCATACTACTGCTGTTATTCATTGTCAAGGTGCTAATGGGAAGCCTGAATACACTCATACTTTTTGCCATTGTGACTACTGAGCCCCAAGTAATATATTTCCCATTTCCACAGAATCAATCACAAAGATGCCACTGACTCAACCGTGAAACATTTTAGTAAATATAAAAAATAAGGCAAAAATAAAGAATAATTTAAAAGTATACTTGGAAAGAAAAGTTAGGAAGCATCATAATGTTTCCTTAATAGAAGGCAAAAGCAGAAATAATAAAAATATAGTAGTATATCCATAAACCTGGGTCACATTCCAACCATTGCAAGTGGTACCCTTGGGGAAAAGTGGGTATATTTTAAAAAGTCTAGCAGTCAGGAGTCAAGGGTCTAACATGCAGGCTTTGATTGCCTGGTCTCTTTAGAGAACACTCCATTCCACATAGCAAAACCACTTTTCTGTTCCTCACAACCACTGAACCACTGTAAAGCTCATTTAGCACACAGCTACACTTGGTAGGGTGTTGAGAAAGTGTTATGTTCTTTTAGCAAAAACAAACAAGCATAGCTCCCAGAAAAGCATATATGTCTTTCCCCTTCTCTTCAGCTATAGAGAGAATAGGCAAGACCAGCACCCACAGAGAGGAGTCCCCTCTCTGAGAATATAGATAGCATTAAAAAGCAATATCTCTTTCCTTCTGCAGTTCTACTGGATTTGAACTCTACTGAATATGATGTCCCTGGACCATTTTCCACCTTCCATCTTCTCTTCCATGTGATCTTCCCCCATTAGATTTTAAACTCCAAGAAGGGAGCAGCTATCTTTCTCCTTTTTAATATCTCCAGTCCTTAGCACTGAGTTCATTAATTTGAATTGAATAAGTCCAAATTGCTTTTTAAATAACAAAGGAGTCTACTTTCTTCCAGTCAGCTCCCAGTAATTCTAGCACTCTCTTCCACTTAAACAGCTCCCATCTCCAATACAAAGCTTCAGTTTCGCTTAAATCTTTTGTGGTTTATCAAAAAGAAAATCAAATACACTTCTATCAGTTGTGAACCTAACAGTCCTTATGTAACCATCCCATATTCCCGAGTTATTGGATTTCTAATTTATATATCAGCCATATCCTTTAAACTCTGTTAATGACTCTTTGTAAATGAGGTGGTTGATAATAATGTATTGCAGCATCTTACTTCTCATAGGTTCATCAGGCATTATTTTCTCTCTGGTCCTCAGAGCCATCTAAATCTCGATCCAAGCCTTTTTCTCTAAGGGGCTATGTTGTTCCTTCCACCCACAAATGTCTGCCTCACAATGGATCAGAACCTCTTACCCCCAACACACACACACACACACACACACACACACACACACACACACACACACACACACCCTATAGCATCCCTATACATGAATATCTACACAGTTACTTGTCAAGTGATTTGGACTGCAGGAGTCCCTGGGCTATAGAGATGTGAGATTCTTTTTTAAAAAACCTTTGCCTTCCATCTTAGAATCAATCCTGTATATTGGTTCCAATGCCAAAGAGAGGTAAAGGCTAGGTAATGAGAATTAAATGACTTGTCTAGAATTATACAGCTGGAAAGTGTCTAATGTCAAATTTGAACCCAGACCTCCCATCTCTAAATCTGAGTCTCAAGCCACTGAGCCACCTAGCTATCCCCTCCTATGAGATATTTCTAAGTGGAACGAAAGTTCCTACTGCTCCTGATTCTGCCCCTTAGAGTCAGGGAAGACAAGGTTAATGCCTCCTTTATGAACTTAAAGACAGCTACTGTGTGTTCCCTTTGGGTCTTTTCTTGCCAGTTCTTCCAACCACCTCTCCTTTGCCCTGAAGTTGAGTAACAAAGTCCTTAAAGATTTTCCCTGGTGCTTTGCTGGAATTGAGGTCTTTTAAGGCAACTCTGTTCCTTTGACTCACTAGTCTAGTGCCTTGTTCAAAATAAAGTCCTAGCCTGGTCTGCTCTTGATAAACAAACACTGGCTCTCAGTGATCACTGATTCCCCTTTTAGTCACAACCATCCCTTTAACTGGGCAGGGAAGTGGCAAAGTGGATTAAGCACTGGGCTTGGGATCAGGAAAACTCTTCTTCCTCACTTTGAATCCAACCTCAGCCACTTCCTAGCTGTGGGGCCCTGGACAAATCACTTTAGCTCAGCTGGCCTCAATTTCCTCATCCGTCAAATGTGCTAAATAATGAAATGGAGGAAGGAAACCACTCCAGTATCTTTGTCAAGAAAACCCCAAATGGGGTCTCAAAGAGTGGAATATGATCAAACAAAAATGCCCTTTAACCACGTGATTGATCTTGGTCCTGTTAGGTTTCTGTACTGCTGGGACACCTAGATGGATGTAACCAGAATGAAGTTGTAATGTAGGACTACAGTTCTCTGGGGGAGATGGGGTAAGGGAGATGCAGAATTCAGAGCCATTAGGCTACAAACAACAGTTACAAGTGGAATGGATGAGATGCTCAAGAGAGAGTGAAGAGGGAATAACCTAAGAGGGAGTCTGAGAGTGGGAGAAGGAAGAGGAGGCATCTAGAAAGGAGTCTGGGAGCACTGGTCAGACAGGTAGCAAGATAGCCAGGAGAGAGTCTTGTTATGGAAACCAAAGGAGGAGAGGATGTTCAGTAGAGATGACCAATGCAGTAACATCAAAGAGATTGAATTGAGTCTGATTGTTCATGATCCCATTTGGGGTTTTCCTGCCAAAGGTACTAGAGAGGTTTCTCATTTCCTTCTCCAGTTCATTTCACAGATGAGGAACTGAGGCAAAGTTGCCCAGGGTCACACAGCCAATGACTGTTTGAGTCCGGATTTGAGTTTGGGTCTTTGAGTCCAGGTCTAGCACTCTGTACACTGGGCCACCTAGTTAGCTGTCCTAAGCAACTTCTGAACCAGGAACAAGACTCACTATTGTAGGAGTGTCTAAGCAAACCTCCTGTGACAGGGAACTTAGTGACTTCCTGGCAGGAACTGGGACAAAGTGTGGACAGCAGGAAGAAAGCACACACATACACACACGGCACCATTAAAAACATCAAGCAGTTTGTCTGCAGACATTTCAAAGACATCTTTTAGAAGAAACCCTGGGCGAGGGGATCAGGCCACAATAAGCTAAGCCTGCAAGGTCAACGTGTCAAATCTATTATCTAAAAATGGGAACAGAGCTGTGGAGGAGACAGAAGCCAAAAGAAGGAGGCTTCCTGAGAAAGCTGTGACCTCAAAGCAGCTACATTCCAGGAATAGTTCTGATAAAGGTCCCCAGATTCGGACAGTCCTGGGGAGGGGCTGGGTGGAGGCAAAGGAGAGATCAGACCAGGGACAATGAGGACTTTGGGGGGGGGAGGAGGGGATAAATCTCTCTCATGTAGATTGAGGTGGGTAAATATTATTTTTGCAAAACTATCCAGGGACTTCCAGAGCCCAGTCCAACTGGGGAGTCCTCTGGAAGGAAGTTGTAGCTCACAGAATCACTTCTTAACTATGTGGTCCAGAGATATCTCACAGACGACCCTGAGGTCTCTCCAGCTCTGATTTGGTGGGGAGGAAAGCTCCTTGTCTGACAGTGAGCAAACAGGATGTGACATCTTTGTTGGGGACTTTATGTCTTCTTCTGGTGAAGTCTGGGGGCCATGGTTGGGAAATCTCACTGGAAAAGATTCTGGGGCAGACAGGTAGCTCAGTGGACAGAGATCCAGGACTAGAAACAGGAGGTCCTAGGTTCAAATGTGGCCTCAGAAACTTCTCAGCAGTGTGACCCTGGGCAAGTCACTTAACCTTCATTCCCTAGCCCTTACCAATACATAGTAATGATTCTAAGACAGGAGTTAAGGGTTTTTAAAAAAAAAAAAAAGGTTCTCTCCCCACTCTTCATTTGGGGATGACTCAGTTCAGAATGCTCTGGGTTGATGCCCTTCCCAGATGTTAGACCTACAGAAATGAGGGTTGATTGCAGAACTATTTGACACATAGCAGGGGACACGCTATCTGATTGATTTTTTTTTTTTTGAGAGATACGGGAGCAAACTCAGAACATATGTTAGGCCTAGTAGCTTAGTCCAGGAGAAGCCCACCCCAAAGTGAGCACCCATTCACCTCTCCCAAGGAGACAGCACCAGAGAGGAACAATTTCTGGACCAGCTTTTTAGGGAGAAGAGGGTTGAGCACATGAGGTGTTCCCTTGTAGACAGGGAAAGGAACAAGCATTTATTAAGCCCCTACTATATGCTGAGCATTGTGCTAAGTACTTTTTAGATATTGTCTCTGGCAGCTGGCACTGAGGCAAGAGATTGAGACCTAATAAAATAAAACAGAAACCTGGTCTTTGCCCTTGCTCTTCCCGACTCATTCAGACAGTGCTGTCTGACAGGGACAAGACCCAGTTCCTTTTCCTTCCCAAGGCTATCTAGAGACCAGAGAAGTTCGATCAGACTGGAAGAGTAGCCCGGGGAGGAAAACGGAGCACACTCCAGGGTTAGGAGGGCATGGATGGGCGGTGCTCTCTAAGCTACCATCAAGACTTGACTGAGTTTTCTGCATTCTCTGAGGGGACAATTGTGTCATCTACTTGATTTGCCTTGTGACCTGAGTAAACTTACATGGAAACTGGGGACCTTTCTGCCCTCATCTATGAAAACGGGTTCGTGCTACAAAATGCTTTCCAATAGCTCCTTGGTGATTAGTGCTCCTTTCTGCTCCTGCATAGGACAGCTAGATAGAGGGGGAGTGGAGTCAGGACGACTTACTTACTAGCAGTACAAGCCTGAGCAAATCACTTCACTGTTAGCCTCAGTTTCCTCATCTGTAAAATTAACTGGAGAAGAAAATGGCAAACCAAGCCTCAGCCAAGAAAACCCTAAATGGGGTCAAGAAGAGCCGGAGGGGACTGAAAACGGACTGAACAACAACTGTACCCACACCCAGTCCTCGGCATCTTTCCAGCCTCACTAGAACACCTAGAACGCATTAGAACCCTCTGCAGAGGAGGGAAGGGGGCCTTCCAGGCAGGTGGCAGCGCTGGCCTCGGGGTGACCACCTCGACCCTGTGGGGCTCAACACCCCCCCCCCCCCAAGCACTTTCCTTGAGGCTACGTGCCGGTTTTACTGAGAGAGTAAGAAGCCAAGTCCCGGAGGCCAGAGGGTAAGTGACAAAGCCAGGGCTGGCCCGACCCCCAGCAACCGCAGCTTCTCTGCCCTAGAGAAGCAGCGGGCGATGGGAATAGGCCAGCACAGGAATCGTGGGGCCGCGGGCAGAGGGCTGGCAGCAAGAGCGGTGGACCAACCCCGGGGTTGGGATGCGTCTGGAGGACTGAGGGCTTGCCCTAATCCACCCGGCCAAGAGGCGGAGCTGGGCGAGATGAGCTGAGCAGCTCTCCTGGAGAAGAGGACTGGGGCAGGGCGAGTGGGGCAGAGAAAGGCGGGGCTCCTAGTGCCTCCCGGAGCCGCACAGCGAGAAGCCGAAGGGCGGGTCGAGGCGGGGCGAGACGAGCTTAGCGGCGGAGCGGGGCGAGCAGGGGGCGGGGCCTTGGTGACGTGACCTATGAGCAGACGGGGCCGAAGGGAGCGGAGGCGGAGCCCGAGCCCGACTGGACTGGGCCGAGCGGGGCCAAGCGGGCGGCCATGGCCCTGCGGAGGGTATCTGACTGGGAGTGTCCTCTACAGCCGATCCGGCGCCACTCAGCCATCACCCGGGAGGCGGAGCAGCGCGCCTGGCAATGGTGCCGGGAGTTCTTGGCCGGGGCCTGGCGCCTAGTGAAAGCCGACGAGCTGGAAGTGAGCCCGGTGAGGTGAGGCCGGGAGGGGGGCCGTGGGAGTGGGGGGGGCCGGGGAAGGCCCCGAGGCGGGAGGAGCCCGGAGACCCAGCCCAAGCTTTCCTCCGCATCCGTGTCAGCAGCGGGGGACTCAGTAGCCTGCTCTTCCGGTGCTGCCTCCCGGAGCATATACCCAGCGTCGGAGACGAGCCCCGGGAAGTGCTCCTGAGGGTCTATGGGGCCATCCTGCAGGTGGGTGGGGCCCGGAGGGGGCGGGGCCTGGGGCGAGAAGGGAGTTGGCCGGTGGGGCGGCCATGGCGGAGGGGTGGGCGGAGCCTGGGCGGGTCCATCTTGGAGGAGGGCGGGGCCTGCTGCCGGTGTCCTCCCGCCCTCCGGCACATGGTTGCTCTGGGGCGGTGGGGGGCCTCGGGTCACGATGGCCGCCCTCCCCCAGGGAGTGGACTCCCTAGTCCTGGAGAGCGTGATGTTTGCCATCCTGGCCGAGCGTTGTCTGGGCCCCCGGCTTTATGGGGTCTTCCCCGAAGGGAGGCTGGAGCAATTTATTCCGGTACGGTGCCCCTTCCCCCAGCCCAGGGTTCCCCCCCCCATCAACGACCCCCCAATCTCCCACCTTAGTCTGGACTCCGTCCTTGAACGTGCATTTATTTCTGAAGCACCCACCAGGTGCCAGGGATCCCTGCTCTTGGGGCACCTTCCTTTTCCTTCCCCGGCCCCCTCCCCCCTCCAGCCAGCCCGGCGACCCCCCTGATAGGCCACTGGGTACAGAGCAGGGCGCTTCGTTCACATGAGCTGCAAGACCCCGAGAAGTCCGCAGTGATCGCCATCAAGATGGCCCGGTTCCACTACATGGAGATGCCCTTCACCAAGGAACCTACATGGCTGTTCGGGACCATGGACCAGTGAGAGGAGGACTTAGGGGCCTGGGAAGAGCGACTGGGGGGGAGGAGGAACCCGCAGGAAGGAGGGGGGCACGAGGGCCCTGAACCCCTTCTCCCTCCCTTTCTTTGGGCCCAGGTACATAAGGAAGATCAAGCGGTTGCCACCTTCCGATGTGCCCAAAGTCAATCTGTTAGAGAAGTACCAACTGGAGAAAGAAATTGACTACCTACGGTGGGCACTGGGCCCTGAGGCACTCCCTCCCCATGTGCTGCCTGCTGAGAAGGGGAAGCATCTTGGGAAAGGCTTCCCAGGGCGGCCCTACACCAACCCCCTCCCTTGGCATCCCCCCAAGGAAGGCCTGTTCCCTGCCATCTACGCTCCCCTCCCCCAAAGCTGGAGAAGCCCTGGGAGGGAGAAGTGGCCGTCTGGAACCTCAGTGTGAGCATGGGTGGGCACTCTGCCCTCTGGCACCCCTTCCCCTTTCCCTTCCCTGAAGATGGCCCCGGGCCCCATCACCCCCCAAACCAAAGTTTGCTGTGACCCCTATTGCAGGAAATTCCTGGAATCGACCCCCTCCCCGGTGGTATTCTGTCATAATGACATCCAAGAAGGTACAGGAGCTGGGGGGAGTAGGGCAGAGGGAGGCCCTGGATCTGTCCCCCAGCCAACCCCGCATCTTGGTTCCCCTGCCCTCAGGAAACATCCTGCTGCTCAGTAACCCCAAAACCTCGGCGCCTTTGGATAAGCTGATGCTCATAGATTTTGAGTACAGCAGCTACAATTACAGGTGGGTGGAAGCGGCGGCCCCCAGCCCCTCTGTCTGTCCTCCCCCCTCTCCTGCAGTCACCCACTCTGCCATTCTTCCCCCCAGGGGCTTTGACATTGGGAACCACTTCTGTGAGTGGATTTACAACTATGACCACAACGAATGGCCCTTCTTCCAGGCCCTGACTGAAAACTACCCCTCCCAGGAACAGCAGGTGGGGGGGACGGGATGGGATGGGGCCTTGCACCTTTTCAGGTTTGGGTGTTTCTGGGCCTGTGCTTTCACGGGTGAGGGGAACTCCCAGGGGAGGAATTCTTTCCTTTGTGTCTTTGGAGAGCTGGCTGTATCCATGGTTCAGGTGACTTGGCCAGGGTCACCCAGCCTGAGCAGCCTGGGGAGCATCCGAGCCCGGGCCTTCTTGTCCCCAAGGTGGTCTCTCACTGTGCCTTGTGCATGGGAGGCACTTCCCAAATGCCTGTTGGGATGGATTGGATTGGACTGGACTGAAGGAGTGTAGACCAGGGGCCTAGATTGGCAGGGGCACTCCGGAAGTCCTCTGATCCATGGGGCCTCCCCGTTGTAGCTTCATTTCATCCGAAATTACCTGTCAGAAATCCAAAGGAATGTGACTCCCTCCCCAGAAGGGCAAGCCCAGTTGGAAAAGGAGATGCTGGTGGAAGTAAACAGGTAAAGGCCGAGGAGCCAGCACTTGGGCTCAGGGGGGAGGCCGGAAGCAGCTGGCCACAGCTAGGTGTCTGCTGTACCTCCCCGCAGGTTCGCCCTGGCGTCGCACATATTCTGGGGCCTCTGGTCCATCCTCCAGGATGCTCTGTCCACCATTGAGTTCGGCTACTTGGTAAGCCCCGAGCCGGAGTTTGGGTTGGATCCCCTTGTTCCGGGGGGCGCCAGGGATGGGGCTGAGGGCTCTGGAGCCCCCGCCCCCATGCACTCCTCTCTGGCTGTCCTTCCCAGGAATATGCACAATCTCGATTCCAAGGCTACTTCAAGCTGAAGGAGAGTCTGGCCCCCTTCTAACAGGCCTCCTCCTCCCTGCTCTCCCCACCCCGGGACACTGGAATCCAAGGGGCAGGCGGCGACGAAGCGGAGATGGAGGCTCAGGAGGGCATCGGAGGACTCGGCTGGCCGCCGCTGAGAAGGGACCAAACACCAAAGGATCAGCCCCCGCGCTAGCCACACCCAGATCTCTCCCCAGCCCTAGTCTGAACTGTGATTCCCAGCCGGCGGAGGAGCCTGCCCAGCTGGGGTGGCCACTTCTGTACCCTCCACCTTCACACCAATAAAGGCTACCTGCTGCTGGCTTTGCCCAGCTGGGTCTCATCTCTCCTTATTCCATGACTCCAAATAGCGGCCGCCTTGGGGGGGCTGGGAATCCCGAGGGCCTGGGTCCTTCCCGGCTGCCGGGGGCGGGGCCGGCCAGCGACCTTTCCCCCACATTGGGCTATTTTTAGGTTGGGTGACAGTTCTCACGTGAGACACCCCCCCTCCGGGTCCACTGGACAGCCCCAGAGGCGCAGCAGCCAGTGCAGCTCCGGGGGGAGAGGGGCAGCCGCGGCGCTCTCCCGACCCCAATTTGGGAGCGGGTATCGAATTGCCGGGGCGGGGTGGGGGTGGGGCGGGGCCGGAGGCAGCAGCTGAAGGACGCTGGGGCACAGGCCACAAGTGCCAAGCCTCTTCCCGGAGCGGACCCCTGAGCCGAGCCGTGAGTACCGAGCAGCCCCCCGCGCTACGGCGCAGGAGGCGGCGGCCGGCGCTGGGTTAGCTGGCCCGATGGCCACCTCCGGCGGCGAGCCCCCCCCCCCCCCCCCCCCCCCCGCCTCCCTCCCCAGGCTTTCCATGTGGGGCGTCCTCCGGGCGCTTGTGTTCCATCCTGGGCCCTGGGTCCCGCGCGCCCCGCCCCGCCGGGCCGGGGGTCCATGGAGGTGGTCCCGCCCTCATGAGTGGGAGGGGCCGTTGTGGTCCCACCCTCTCGCGTGGGGCGCGTGGAACGGTGCGCTCCAGGGGGCTCGAGGCTCGGCGGCCGTTGGCGGCTCGGGGCTGGCCATGGGGCGGAGGGCGGCCGGCCGGGGCCGGGGCCAGGGCCGGGCCGGCGTCTGAGGGCGGCCCCACAGCCTCCGAGCCGAGCCCAGCGCAGCCCAGCCCAGCGAGCCCGGGCCGGCCGGCCCGGGGGCCGCGATCGAGCTCCGTGGTGAGGAGACGGCCTCGGTCAGGGAAGGGTCTGAGGGTCTGTGGTGGGGTCGGGCCCGCGGCCTGGATTGGGGAGGGGCATCCGAGGCTCTGGGCGGGCCCTTCGGTTCCAGCCTGGATTGGGGAGGGGGCTTTGTCCTGAAGCTGGCTGCTTGCGGGCTGGGAACTCGGTATTGGAAAGGCTCGGGCCGGTGACGGGGATCCATCCCAGGCTCCCAAAGACCGGCTCATCGGGTGTGTGCCCGCCGGCGCAAAGGCCCGGGCCCTCGAGGGGCAGGCCAGGAGCCCAGGGGAACGAGGGAGGCCATCGCGGGAGGAGCTGTGAGCACGGCCGAGCCCTGAGAAAGCTCACTCCGGCCCAGCTGGAAAGCGGGTGGAGCAAAGGCCAGTGTGGCTGCCCTGCAGTCTAGGGAGGCCTGGAGGCAGGGGAAGCGCTTAGAACCCCAGGAAAGTGGCTGAACTAGGCTGGTGACCGGCTCGGACAGGACTGGACTGCCTCAGCCTCACACCAGGAGGGGTTGGGGGGGCCCGAGGCGGGCCCCCTGCTGTCCCCAGCTGAGCTGGAGTAGGCGGTCAGAGTGGCCATAGAGGTGGACCACAGGAGAGGTGCCTTTGTACTGGGCACAGAGGAGATTGCCAAGGGCAAGGGCATAGAGAGGGAAGAGGAGGCGGCCCTGGGGCAATCTTGGGGGGGCCCTTTGGCTTAAGGAGGATGAGGTAGATGAGGATCTCCAAGAGCTTTGGGGGGCCACAGGAAGGAGGGCGGCCGGCCCCTGCCCCCCTTAGAGTTGGGCTTGGACCACTCTCCTTCATCTCCCCCAAAGGCTGAGGCTGCCCCCCAAGATGGCAGAAGCCCACCAGGCTGTGGCCTTCCAGTTCACAGTGACCCCTGATGGGGTAGACTTCCAGCTCAGCCGAGAGGCCCTGAAGCACGTCTACCTATCTGGCATCAACTCTTGGAAGAAACGCCTTATCCGAATCAAGGTGGGGACCCAGGCAGGGCCAGGCTGGGGGGGGGGGGGGCAGACTGCCACGAGCTTCCTCGTCAGTTCCTGGGAAACAAGGAGGCAAGAGGGAACCGGCTCTGTACTTGTCCCCTCCCACCTCCGCCCCCCTCTGCTGGTCCCCACACCGGCCACCTGGGGGCAGCACTCTTCCCTAAGAGCCCTGGGGGGCTCTGCCCCCGCCCCCGTCCCCACAGAACGGCATCCTCAGGGGCGTGTATCCTGGCAGCCCCACCAGTTGGCTGGTCGTTGTCATGACAACCATGGGCTCCTCCTACTGCAATGTGGACCTTTCCATGGGGATGATCTGCTGCATCCGGAAATATATCCCAGAGGGGTGAGCAGGCCAAGCCAGGGGCCCGGAGGCTGGCCTGGGGGGGCAGGGGAGCCTGGGGGGGCACTGGAGCCGCTCTGGCGTCCCCTTCCTCCTCCTTGCAGAGGGCCCTACATTTCCGTCCTGACACTGTGGTCCAGAAGGCTGGGCTCTGGGTCCTGTGGTCCCGCCAGCCCTTGCGGATTGGGGAGCAGACAGGGGCCCCCGGGAAGGCTCCGGAGTCAGCACTGTGTCCCAGCTCCTCTTTCCGATCCCTGGACAGATGCTGCCGTTACCTGACCCTGCAGACCCGAACGCTCATCAGCGTGGGCATCTTCTCCACCGGAGTCTGGGTGACCGGAATCTTCCTCTTTCGCCAGACCCTGAAATTGCTGCTCTCCTACCATGGCTGGATGTTTGAGTTGCACGGCCAGACCAGCCGGACCACCAAGATCTGGGCTGTGAGCAGGGGCTGCCAGGAGGAGGAGGGGGCCAAGAACAGCTGGGGAGTCTCGGGCGTCACCCAGAGATCTCGGGCCTCGGCCCTCGGCGCTCCTGACTCTTGGCCGGGAGTCGGGGTCTCCCCAATGCCCATAATGCTCTCCTGACCTCCAGATCTGCGTCCGGCTCCTGTCCAACCGCAGGCCCATGCTCTACAGCTTCCAGACATCTCTGCCCAAGTTACCGGTGCCCAAAGTGGCAGCCACCGTCCATCGGGTGAGGGGCCCTCCAGGCCGGGGTGGAGGGTGGCGCGGCTAGGGGGTGGGCCAGCGCCCTCCAGCCTCAGAGGAGGCGAGGCCTGGCGTGGGGATGGGACCCAAAGCTGATGATGACTTGGGGGCGGGGGTGCAGTACCTAGAATCTGTGAGGCCCTTGTTAGATGACGAGCAGTATTACCGCATGGAGATGCTGGCTAAAGACTTCCAAGAGAAGACTGCGCCCCGGCTCCAGAAATACCTGGTGCTCAAGTCCTGGTGGGCAACCAACTATGTGAGTGCCCTCGCCTTGTCCCCGCCCCAAGTCACCAGGAGCCTCCCCCGGCTGGCAGGCCTCTGACCCCCCTCCCCTTCCAGGTGAGTGACTGGTGGGAAGAGTACATCTACCTTCGAGGCAGGAGCCCCCTCGTGGTGAATAGCAACTACTATGTCATGGTAAGAGCCGGGCCCTTGGGGGCTCGGGGACCAGAGGGGAGGGCAGCCAGGGCCCCAGAAGTCACAGTCAGGGACGGGAACAAGCCTTGGGGAGCACACGGGGCACGTAACCGGGAAGGCCTGTCTGGAGAGCATGCAGCGATCCTAACTGGGAAAAGAAAAGATCTTTAAAAGATCAAGTAGGGTAAAGGCAGGAGAGTCCCTGAAGAGGACTGGGGGGTACTAGGGAGAGCCTCGAGACCAGCGGGCCTGCTCGGGGCTGAGTTCAGCATTTAGAGGGGGCTCCGAGGGAATGGAGCCGGCCCTTCGTCAAATCCGCTGGCCTCCCTCTCGGCCTTACCAATCCATCCTCCCCATCCCAGCCCTGCTACTTGCTCCTGGCATTCGAGGCCCCGTCTCATCTGACAAACCCCCTCTGCGTGCCTCCTTCTCCTGTAGTGGGGTGGAGGCCACAGCCCTGTGGGTGAAGGCTTGATGCTCCATCCTAGCT
Organism: Monodelphis domestica; assembly: GCF_027887165.1. Lineage (NCBI taxonomy): Eukaryota > Metazoa > Chordata > Mammalia > Didelphimorphia > Didelphidae > Monodelphis > Monodelphis domestica. Next base: position 6,151,503 of record NC_077231.1, read on the forward strand.
GCCTCAGTTTCCCCCGAGCCCCAAGGCCGCTGCTCTGGGACTCTGTATTTGAATGGAGTCAGCCCAGGTTTGGGGAAGGCCATTTTCCAGGAGCTTCATTCACGCCTGGGCTTTGTGCGAGGGCGGGCGGAGGCCACTTGCTTCGCTGTCCTCACACCCACTCGGAAGGAAAGCGAAGGCCCCCAGGCCCAGAGTGGAGGAGCGAGCCTGGGGCTTGCCTGATCCGGGGAGCCTGGCGTGCTTCACTGAGGCTCGGAAAACCTTGCCCCTGGGACGCCAGGCCAGTCTTCTGTGGCCTGCCATGTCCTCCACCACCAATGGGCTGCTCCCGGGAGCCAAGCCTCGGCCTGATTCCTCTTGGAACCTCTAAAGAGAGCGGCCTCCTGCCCACCTTCCCTCTGCTGACAGCAGGGAGGCTGGAGCCCCTGCCCGGAAGGACTAAGAGGGGAGATGGGGACGCTGCCTCGGCTCTCGCCAGCCTCTGTCCCGCCGGGCTTCTCCGATGCCCTCGAGACCTTCCCCTCCCCTCTCGGCTTCTCTCCCTGGGCCCATCTGACTCGGTCTCTTTTCATGCTTCGGACTGCGCCTCCCACGCAGTGGGGTCCCCCAGTGCGGTCCCAGCCCCTAATCTGCTGCCTCTCCACCGTCTCCCCCGTTATCACGCCTCTGCCAGTGGCTGCCAAGTCTCGGCTGTCTCTGCTGGGCATCATCTCGGACTCGAGGGGTCCCAAACGTTCATCTTCCCATCAAAGTCACCCCATGGTGGGAATTCCATCTTGTCCTGCACTCTTCCCTCTCCTTCCCCCCATAGCCGCCCAGTGGCTCAGCCTTGGCCCTGCGCTGGGCTCGAGTCCTGTGGGTGGCGCGCCTCAGTCGGTGGCCCTTCCTCTCTTCCAGCCTCGGGACAGCTGGGGCTCCCACCTCTGCCCTCCTCCCCTCGGCCTCGGGGGGCCCTCTCAAGGGCCCTCAAAGATAAGATCTCTTCTGGGTCCCCCAGCTGGCAGAGCCTCCCCTGCACAGGAGGCCCTTCTGCTCTTTGTTCTTGTGTCCTCGCGCACGCGTTTGGTTCGTAAGCGCTTGGCGCCTGCGGGTCAGCTTAGACGGTAGAGAGGCTCGTGGAGTCCACGGCACGTGGAACTGAGGGGGAGGGGAGGGCCCGCCAGGGCCGGGGCCCAGTGTCTGCAGGGAGGGGCGAGAATCAAGTTCAGGAAGCCTCGAGGGCTGCCCAGCTGCAGCTTTCCTTCTGTCCCCCACACGGACCCCCCTCCGCAGCCCCGCCGGCTTGTCTCCGGCCCCCTTAGTCGACAGCGAGCAGCCTGAAGACTGAGCGTCCTCCCGGAGCTTTCAGTGTTTATTCGGAATGGATTTGGAGCTGGAGGACCCCTGGGAGAGGCCCTAGCCAAGGCCCTGGATTTCCAGAGCAGTCAAGGGGAGGGGACGGGAGGGCGCAAGTGGCCGGCCCGAGCAGGCTGAAATCCAAGGCTTCCAGCCCGGGAGCCTGCAGGGCTGCTCCTCGCCGCCCCACCGAACTGGAGGGGGTCTAGCCGCAGGGAAGGCGGGCAGGCCTAGGGCCGGGCAGCAGTGGCTCTGGCCCTACGGCTCGCGCTCCTTCCTCCCCAGGATTTCGTGTTTACCCAGCACACCAACATTCAGGCCGCCAGACTGGGCAGCGTGGTTCATGCCATGATCATGTACCGGCGAAAGCTGGACCGGGAGGAGATCAAGCCGGTAAGTGTGGCCGCAGGGGCCCGCTCCAGAGGGCCCCCGAGGACTGGCTGACGGTCCTCTCCGGCCCGCAGGTGATGGCTCTCGGCATTGTGCCCATGTGCTCCTATCAGATGGAAAGGATGTTCAACACGACTCGACTCCCCGGCAAGGATACAGGTACCCAGGGGTGGCGTGGCTGCTGCTGCTCAAAGGCCAGGCCCTCCTCCCAGCCTGGCCTGCTCCTGCCTCCCCTCGCTGGCCACGGACAGGTCTGCGGGGGGGGACTGGGCTGGGCAAGAAGCTCCGTCCCAACAGAGGAAGACGGGCCCTCCCACTGAAAGGTTGAGGGGGGGGGCAGGGAAAGACCACGTGGCCCAAGGGAGGATGCTGGAGGACCAGTGGAGACGCGGGGCATGGCGTTGGCAGAGGCCGCGGAGAGGGCAGGCAGGAAGGGGAAGGCCGGCGCGCAGCGTCAGCTGCCTCGGGCCTCCCCTGCCCCCAGATGTACTGCAGCACCTCCTGGACAGCAGGCACGTGGCTGTCTACCACAAGGGTCGCTTCTACAAGCTCTGGCTCTACCAGGGCTCCCAGCTGCTCAAGCCTCGGGACCTGGAGATGCAATTCCAGAGGATCCTGGACGACCCGTCTCCTCCGCAGCCTGGCGAGGAGAAGCTGGCGGCCTTCACAGCCGGGGGCAGGTACTGCAGCTCTGGCCCGCTCTGGGTCCTGTGGTGGGGTACAGATTGCTCTCCCTCGCTGCCCCCCCGCATCAGAATTTCCCCAGGGGGCCAGGAAGCAAAGAGTCCCCCCAGAGCTCATCGGAAGGGGAGGGGCCTCCCAGCTGTCCCTGGGAGGAGCCCGCTGGACGGAGCCCTCCCATTCCCCTCCCCTCCACGCAGCCCCACGAGGGGGAGGGTCCCAGACGAGTCACCTCCGAGTCCTCTAAAGGAGGGGTTGGACTCGATGGCCCATGATGCTCCCCAATGCCCCAGCTGAGACTAGGCTGCCCCCACGTCCCCCCTGATGCCTCCATGGTCTCCCAGGGTGCAGTGGGCTGAAGCACGCCAGACCTACTTCAACACAGGAAAGAATAAGGCCTCCCTGGAGGCCATCGAGAAGGCAGCCTTCTTCGTGACCTTGGATGAGGAGAGCCACGGCCTTGACCCTGAGAATGAGGCCAGCCTCAGCCTCTACGGGAAGTCTCTGCTACATGGCAACTGTTACAACAGGTGCTTCCCCTTCTGCAGATGTCACCCCTGCCGCCCCTGCCCTCCCAGCAGCCCCCTCTCTTCCCCTGGCCTGGCCAGCTCGGCCACTCGGCCAACCCCGTCTCCCCCCGCTTTCTGCCCCCCAGGTGGTTTGACAAGTCCTTCAACCTCATCTCTTTCAAGAACGCCAAGCTGGGCCTCAACACGGAGCATTCATGGGCAGATGCTCCCATTGTTGGGCACCTCTGGGAGGTAAGGAGGCCCGGCACAAAGGCTGCGATGCGGGGGAAGAGGGTGCTCTGGTCAGTTCCTCAGACTATCCCTTCTACAGTTTGTATTAGCCACAGATGCCTTCCACCTGGACTACACGGACGCCGGGCATTGCCAGGGGAAGCCTAACCATTCCCTGGCCCCACCTCAGAGGCTACTTTGGGATATCCCCGAAGAGGTAGGCAGGGACCATGGGGCGTGGGGGGTCTAGATCTTCCCTCCACCCTCTGTCTGCCCAGCATCATTGCTATCAGTCTGGCCAGAATGGAGGCCGAGGGCGAGCCTCCTTGTCTCCTTTTATCCCCACCGAGAAAGCAGAGGCCATTGAGACGGCCACGGGAGGCCGGGGGGCTCAGCTCTTGCCTCTCTCTACTCCCTCGGCAGTGCCAAGAGCTCATCGAGAGCTCGTACCAGGTGGCCAAGACCCTGGCGGATGACGTGGAGCTGTACTGCTTTCACTTTGCCACCTTTGGCAAAGGCCTCATTAAGAAGTGCCGCACCAGCCCTGATGCCTTCGTGCAGATTGCCCTGCAGCTGGCCCACTTCCGGGTAAGAGCCCCTCCTGCCTAGGGCTGCTGCACTGGGGCGGGTGGTCGGGTGGGTGGGGCTCCCCGATGCCTGGAGAAGGGCCCCCGACACTTGCGCTCGCTCCAGGACAAGGGCAAGTTCTGCCTGACCTACGAGGCCTCGATGACACGAATGTTTCGGGATGGCAGGACGGAAACCGTGCGATCGTGTACCACTGAGGCCACGGCCTTCGTTCAAGCCATGATGGACTCTGGGTACATGGTGAGTACCTGCTGGGGCAAGGAGCTGGGAGCCACGTCTGCCCTGGAGGCCTGACTGGCCCCTCACTCCTCTGCCCACCTCCCCTGCAGAAGCCAGACCTCCAGGATCTCTTCCGCAAAGCCGCTGAAAAGCATCAACTCTTGTACCGCCTGGCCATGACAGGGGCCGGCATTGACCGGCACCTCTTTTGTCTCTACGTAGTCTCCAAGTACCTGGGCCTCCACTCCCCTTTTCTGGCCCAGGTGAGTGACCGCTGGGAAGGGACCTTGGCAGGGGATTCTGGGAGCTTCAAGGCCCCGGGCCCACCTGCCTTCTTCTTCCCTTCTCTTCCCTCTGCCCTAGGTACTCTCGGAGCCCTGGCGACTCTCCACCAGCCAGATCGCCCAGTTCCAAATCCACATGTTTGACCCAGAGAAGTACCCCAACCACATTGCAGCCGGAGGGGGCTTTGGCCCAGTGAGTGACCCACCAGGAATGGGGGGAGGGCGTGTATCTGTGTTCTAGGCGAACCCCAGTTATGTTCAGGGACAGCATCATCTGCAGGCAGACACCTCCAGCAGGATGCAGGCCCCTTTTGACTCCAAAATGGCGGCCTAGGCTGTTCTGCCAAGGTGCCATTCTCTCCTCTTTCCTGGCTTGAAACATTCATCAGTCTTTAGCCTTAGACACAAAGTCCAGGAGCACTCACTGCCTTCAGAAGGGGCCTCTCAGAATGTCTGAGCAGGGAGGGGGGCCACAGGGACTGGTTCCCTTCCACAAATGGGAGGGCAGGCTTCCAGGGAACAGACAGAATGGCTGCTTTGTGCCCGGGGGGTCTCTGGGAGCCAGGCCCCGGGGAGGGCCTGGAGGGGCCTGGCATGGCAAGGCGGGGCTGAACCTCTCGGCAGAGGCCTCAGGAGCTGGGGCCAGGCCAGTTTCTCACCTCCTACACGCCCTCCTTCCTCTCAATGCCATCCAGGTAGCTGATGATGGGTACGGGGTTTCTTACATGATCGCTGGTGAGAACACCATCTTCTTCCACGTCTCCAGCAAATTCTCAAGTTCAGAAACAGTGAGTTTAGGGCCAAGCTTGGCATCTGGCAGCTCGGGGTGGGGGGGAGCCCGGGAGTCCTAAGTAGGAGTCCCAGGGCGGCGGGTTGGCTCTGGGCAGGCCTGCCCGTCGGTGACAGGGAGCTCTGCCCCTACAGAATGCCCAACGCTTTGGAAATCATATCCGCCAAGCCCTCCAGGACATTGCTGCTCTCTTTGAGATTTCTGTCCCCAAGACAGAAAGCTGAGATTGGAGAAGGCGGCCAGCTGCCCTTCCCTTTGCCCCTGTCTCCAGCGGCAGGAGAGGAGGAGGGGCCCGCGGCCGGCTCCCAGGGATAGGTGGGCAGCCGGAGCCCATGAGCACGCCTTGGAGAGCAAGACCCCTCCGTCCACCTGGCCAGACACTGTCCCCTGACAAATAGAGGCACAGGAGGCGGGGGTGGTGGGGGTGGGAACAGAATTTGTATTTTTTTCAGTAGATGTTAATAAAAATAAGGCTCTTTGTGGAATTCTGTCCTAACCATTAGGTAACAGACTTTGGTTTCTGTAGTGTATGTGAGCTGAGCACCTTGGGGGTCCAGGCCCCATCCCATCCAGCCAGCTAGTGACAGAGCGGGGTGGGGCAGATGGGGCTGAGATGGAGACTGAGGGGGCTTGTGGCCCATCCCTGGATTGGTCCCCAGGATTGAGTTGTGTGCCAGGGCTGCTGGGCTTCCTGCTCTGGTGGGACTCGTGCCCCTGGTTACACTTTCAATAAAAACTCATGTTTCAGAACCCTCCGCTGTCTGTCTGCCTCCTTGTGTTCATGCCCTGCCTATTGGGACTGCCCCAAGGACATCCCTCCCCAGGCCCAGAGGACCTCTGTGACTCTGCTCTTAGACACAGAAAAGGTTGGGGCCTCAGCTGTCCTGTGGGGGCCCTGAATAAAAGAATATCTGTTGGGAGCTTCAGAGGCGGACTCCCTCCCTGTGCTGAGGCTGAGGCTTTCCCCTCATCCCTCATTTTCCCTTTGGAGCTGCTTGGGTAGGGGTAGAGGGCCAGAAGTCTAGCATTAATGGAGGGAGGTCCGGACTGGCTGCAAGGAGCAAAATCTGTGTGCGATGAGGAGCCGGCAGGAATCCTGAGCCAGGGAAGTGTGAAGGATGAGGGGAGCTCAGGGGCCCCCAGGCTGGGACGAGGCCTGGGCAGATTACCCTGCTTGGCATCTTGGTATTTCTGAGCCTGTGGGTTCTTGCCCTCCCCCAACACCCTAGAGAAGCCATTTGAACCATTTAAGACTGGGGAGGGAGAGAAGGAAGGAAAGAGGAAAGTGCTTCGTGGAAATCCAAGGTGAAATGCAGGGAGATGCCTGGGAAGTGGGAAAGCTCCAAGGAGCTTGGGGAGGCCCACCTTCCAGGCCCGGCCCAGGGCCCGAGATGTTTGTTCATGAGCCCCGTTGGTGCCAAAGACAACAGAATGGAGAGAGCAGTTCTGGAGTCAGAAAGATGGCACTTGGCTGGTGAGCCTCAGTCCCAGGGTGAGGATCTGATGAGATATCTGCGAGGCCTCCAGAAACATCACACAAACAAAAGCTATTATTAGGCAGGAAATGGAGGGCAGCTGGGTGGCTCGGTGGATTGAGAGCCGGGGTCCTGGGTTTAAATCTGCCCTCAGACGCTCCCTGGCCGGGTGACCCTGGGCAAGGCACAGGCAGAAGGGAAGGGTTTATAATTTGGGGGTGGAGCCGCATCGCGAAGGACAGTGAGGAAGAGAGGGCCCACCAGTCACAGATCTGCCATCCCAGGCGACTTTCTTGGACAGAGAGGATTCTGGGAGGGCTGGGAGGCAGAAGGGGAGCTGGAGTGAGGGCCGGCTCCAACGGGGAAGGGAGTGCCCCTGGGGTCAGGAGCAAAGGGCCCGGCAGGGAGCAGGGCGGAAGGCTGAGAAAGTACCCCGGGTGTTTCCAGGGCTGGCTTAGGGAGAGGGAGAGTTGCCCCCGCTCTCTGATTTGTAGCCACGTCTCTGTCTCTCGCACAGCTCCTCCCCTTCCAAGATGCAGGGACTGCTCTCTCCGCATCTTCTTCTCGTTGGGTGTTTTCCGTCCTGGCCCGCTCGCTGGGGTTTTCTTGCAGAGATACCGAAGTGGCTTGCCCTGTCCCTCTCTGGCTCATTGTGCGGATGAG